>NW_021355236.1:246279-368136 GCF_001605985.2 Dendrobium catenatum | reverse complement strand
GTCGTACCCACGCGCCCGACCCCGCCCGAATCCGCGCGCGACTCAGCGCCCCGACCCCACGCTCAACTCCGCTGTGCCGGCCACGCCCGCCTTGCACCGCGCAGCGTACCACGACCTTTCTTGCCCTATTCCCTGGGTCTGGGTCCAGGTCAAGCACCGCGCAAACCCGGGCCGAGTCCGGGTTCCGGGTTCGCCATTTCCGACCCGGATATTACCTAAACCGGGTTGCGGTTAGGGAATCGGACCCCGTTTGATACCCGGGTCAGTTCCGGGTCGAACCGAACCTGGAACCGTGACCAATGATTGCTACCTTCTCTACTCAGTTGTCATTGTCGCTCAATTAGAAAAACTAATAAAGAAATTTTCAAGTGGGTGTGAGTTGGCGAAAGCAAACACAATTCATCTTATTCAGATGATATTAAAATAAATGTTAACTAAACTCTCTTGTATCATCATCAAAATTGATAGCTCATTAGCTATGTTAGCCGACTAGTTGCAATTTAACAACCAAATGCATCAATTTATCGGGTTCCCCTCCAGCTGGTTTATCCTCTTCACTAAAGGTATGGGGAAAGCCCATTCCTATCAGCTTCGGGAGTGGATATGTGGAGTTAATTTCCATTACTCGTAACCTTTTTATGAGACTCATGCGGTGAGATTTCTGGTATGTATCTTTTGCCTATCGAATAACGGTACTACGCCTGGCTATGTGTATAGACGGGTAAGTACTAGACTTGTTTTCTTCTCTACGGACAGAAGTTCTTCTTTCCCATCTGACTAGTTGTCAACTATAGCATAAATACTCATTTAACTTTTTACTGACATTGGTGTTTGATTTAATTCCTTCGTATAAGTCATAAAGGAATGTGAAAGTTATGTGTTGATCATTTGGCCGCTATGTGGAAAAGGCAAATATCTGTAGAGTGACTTGTTAGTGTTGTATTGTCCTCATCTAGAGTGGCGACGCTGCTTGAAACTCTTATATTTGAGTTCCTCACATCAGGCCCAAAGCCATGACACCATTAGCAAAGTGCATGTTTTGAAAATCGGACCGGCTGAAACCGGCAGTTTAACCGTAAACTACTCATATGGCCAAATTTGGCTTAATCATGAAATGCCCCACTATGCTTCACAATTTTTATGTCACACTACTTAATTCAACTATATTGTGAATTCTGTGAGATTGATTTATGGGAAAAGGACATGGGAATGGAAAGGAGAGGTATTAAAGATTTAACGCATTATTAGTGAGAGCGGCTGAATTCGAACCGCGCCGGTAACCTATGGAAATGGGTGATAAGAACCCACATGTAATCTAGAATTAAGGCATACGCGTCCCTTCTCAGTTCTCAGCACGTGGAATTAAGGAACGCAACTCTGGTTATATAAGGAATCAGCCAATTTAGATTAATAGCATACGCTGCATTGGTGAAATAATTACTATATTAATTTTTAATCTTAAAAAGTTGGAATCTTAGACCCTTAATACAACTTTTATTGAAATTAGAAATATAATGTGACATTAAAAATAGTGTCAGATATAAGACTATAATTAATTTTAACTATTTTAATAAACTATTATTTTATTATCATTTGCTTTAAACTATGACTACTATACAACAATTGAGAGCAACAAAAACTGGAAAGTATTAGTGCATCTTCTTCTTATTTCATCATTGAATCTGAACTAATTCTATTAATATAATGGAGTCAATACCGACTTCTATGTGGAGTATAAGGTTGACGTGTGTTATGTATATCAATCGGAGTCGGAGCAATCGATATTGCCCACAAGCTCTTATCGCTGCAGTCTTGTTAATCCTTAAATCGAAACTCAAGGGAAAAGAGAGGCTTCAGTTTAATAAGTGGCGAGGCTCAAAAACTGGAGCGTCACTGTCTCTATCGATGAATATCCTAATGCACGATATGCTCGATCTCTCGATGAACGTGCGCATAGAAGGCTAATGATGTCTAAATAGATATAGCTCGATGATACTCTAAAGAGTCTTTATAACAATGATAATAGTAAATAGATATATCTAATTATCTTTGTTATTAGAGCTTCTCTGTGCTACATTGTGAATATATGAGATTATATATTACTATAAATAGATAGACTTTATCTATACACTTAATATATATAACAAATCTATTATGATGTATGTATTGTATAAATAAGTGAGGCATAATAGATAACTTCTGAACCTACCAGATATATACCCTATCTCTCTCTGAGCTCGAGATCGAGCTCGATTAGTGGGCTCGAGCTCGACTCGTTTAGAAAATGTCAAGCTCGAGCTCGACTCGAAAGCTCGAGCTCGTTTGAAAAGCTCGAGCTCGAGATCAAGCTTGTTTGAGAAGCACCAACGAATGTGATGTGTATTATTATATACAAAAATAATATTATTATATATATATATATAATTATATCGAGTAGCTTGATAAGCTTTCGAGTTAAGTCAGGTTGAGCTCGAACTCGAGCTCGTTTATCATACGAGCTCGATTGTAGGCTCGAGCTCGAGCTCGAAGCTCGATATGCTCGACTCGCGAGCTCGTTAACGAGTCGAGTTCGAGCCGGCTCACAAGCCGGCTCGTCTCACTTACACCCCTATGTAGGGTCGACTATATGAATTCTTTTTCGTCATTATCCTGTTAAGGGTCAAATTCTCATTTGAATATAATAAAGAAATGTTATTTCTAATATTTTATAACCAAGTTTTTTTAGGTCTATCTCTACCTATCTTAATATAAGTCAAATATAATACATCTACTTTTTTAACCAGGTCATCAGAAGACCGACATTTTATGTGACCAAACCATCTAAGACGACTCTCTTTAATTTCATCTTTCACTGGAGCTACTCCAACCTTTTCACGTATATACTGATTTCGTATCATGTCTTTAAGAGAAAAGCCGCTCATCCGCCTGAGCATCCTCATCTTTACATTAACTTAATATTATACTTCTCTTTTAATGGCCAACATTATGCACCATAAAGCATTGTAGGTCTCACCACCATCTCATACAATTTTCCCTCAAGTTTTAAGGGGGACCTTTTTATCATTAAATAAGCCTGTTGCATTCCTCCACTACAACCAACCAACTTGAATTCTATTAATAATATTCCCATCTATTTCACTATCACTTTAAACAATAGACACAATATATCTAAATCATGTATTGCTATTAATGACTTGATCGCCCAAAGTCACAATCCCCCCTTTAGAACTATTACTACTAAAATTACACTCCATGAATTCGATTTTAGATCAACTCAAACATAAACCTATAGATTCTAAAATTGGCCTCCATAATTAAAGTTTTCCTTCACGTCCCTCTCTAGTCTTGTCAACAAGAAAAATATCATCAGCAAAATGCATGCACCAATGTACAACCTCTTGCAAATGTCTAGTGAGAACATCTATAGTAAAGCAAAAGGATAAGTGCTTAAGGCTGATCCTTGATGTAATCCACTGAAATAGGAAAATACTTTGTCAAACTAGCTTGTGTTTGAACACAAGTAATAACTCATGCATACATATCTTTAATGACTTGAATATAAGCATTATTAACCCCTTTCTTTTTTAGCACTCTCCATAGCACTTCTCTTAGAACTTTATCATATGCTTTCTCTAAATTAATAAATATCATATGTGGATCCTATTTATTCTCTCTATACTTCTCCATCAAACCACTCAATAAATATATAGCTTCCATAGTAGACCTACCCGGGATGAATCCAAATTGATTTTAAGAAGCATTAGTATCACGCTGCAACCTATGCTCCATCACTCTCCCATAGTTTTAAAATATGACACATTAACTTAATTCCTCTATAATTCACACAATATTGTGCATCACTTTTATTCTTAAAAATAGAAATCAACATAATCATTCTCCACTCATTTGACATTCTTTTATTCTTCAAAATAATTTTAAAAAGTTTAGTAAGCCAAGAAATTCCTTCATCTCTTAAGCATTTCCATACCTCTATTGGAATATCATCAGGTCCAACAGCTTTTCCACACTTTATTTTCTTTAAAGCCTATGTAACTTTAGTTTTATTAATATGCTGATAAAGACAAAAATTTGCACTTTCATTTAGAATGTTATGGTCACCAAAGTCAATCGTATTCTCACAATATTTATTGAAAAGTTTAGCAAAATATCTTATCCACCTTTGTTGAATATCTTCTTTAAATAAAAGTACTTTTTTGATTTTCATCCTTAATGCACTACACTTGCAGTATGTCCTTATTACTTCTCTTTCTTTGTTTGGGGCATACACATATATTTCACCCTATTTAGTGTCTAATTTATTATATAAATTATTAAAAGCTAAAATTTTTACATTACATGTTGCTTTTTTAAACTCGTTACAGACTTCTTGATAACTTTTTCAATTATCAGAGTTTTTATATTTAAGTCAATTTTTATAACAAATCTTATTATTTTTTATCTTTTCTTTCACATTTTGATTCTACCATCAACAGTTTTTACTATTACGAGCTTTTCCCTTTGATACTCCAAGCACATCTTTTGCAATATTCTTAATATCACTAATAATTTTTTCCTATATAACATTAGCTTCCTCATTTACAGACAAAATCATAGGATTTATAATCTTACTCTTAAAAATATTTTTATTAATGTTCTTTAAAAGTTTTTATCTAATCCTAGAATAACGTTTTACTTTATTTTATATATTTTGCCCCTTCATCTTAACATCCAAAATTAGTAAGCGATGTTGGGTATACAAACTTTCTCTCGAAATAACTTTACAATCTTTACAATCTAAACAATCTCTTTATCTTATAAGAAAATTATCAATCTAAGTTTTATTATATCTATTTTTATTAGTGATTAGATGCTTATCTCTTTTTTTAAATATGGTATTAGCAATTGCAAAGTCATAAGCTATAGAAAAATTTAATATGGTCTTTTCACCTTCATTAGTCACTCCACTATGAATGTTTTTAAAATCATTTATCTCTCTACAAACATGCCAATTTAAATATCCTCCAATAAATTTTTTTAGGAGGTATCTTTTGTATTGATTTTTCTAAGTCATTCCAAAATTTTAATTTGGAATACATATCCAAATCTAGTTGAGGAGCATAAATACTTATAATATTAATAATCATAGCATGAACAACAATCTTTATGACTATAACTTTATCCCCAATTTTATTAGTTTTTACAACATTATCCTTTAAGCTCTTATCTATAATAACACCTATACCATTTCTTGTACGAATCTTATCAGAATACTATAGTTTTAATCGTAAACTATTAATCTCTTTAGCATTCTCTTCAACCCATTTAATTTCCTGAATGCAAAGAATATTTATTTTCATATGAATCATAATATATATTAATTTCATTAATTTGCCTATAAGAGAACTTATAGTCCAATATCATATCTTAATTTTTGTTTCATGGACTAGCTTCTTTACTCACATCCGTTTATGATTTGGGAACCCTTGCCTATTTAACACTACACTCAGGCTCCGATGCAGCAACCCTTGCATACTTCTCACTGTATTCAGGTCATACATCTTGTCGCTTTAACACAATATATTAAAGGATTCATTTCATGACTAATTTGACAAGTTTTACGCTGGCTGTTGACTATCTAACGCACCCTCTACTTTTTTTCATTTAGGACTTGGGACCTGACAACCGTAATGTTTTTTTTAATGTGTTGAAGATATACTTAAATAACCAATGAGCTGAAGAGTGAGCACCCACTTCGTGGTATTCATACTTCAGTTTTACTTCAGCTTTCAGGCGAGTTAAAACAGAAAATCATTGTGTGTATGACTATATTGTAAAATCAATTTATTATGATGGATAGTTCTGCGGTAAATAAAACTTCTTTTTTGTGTGATTCTTCTATACCATATAGAGGCTTAATGTTATGCATAATAGTTTAATTCAGCTTTTCAATGGGTTTAAGCTGAGAATCGTTAAGTGAGATACGCATGTTCTTGAATTTGATCTTTTTCTTTTCAGAAAGAACGGTGCAGGGGTCTCCTTTTCTACAATGAGCTGTTGCAGACTTTCTACCTGTTCAAGATATGTGACTATAAGAGCGCCACACAACATGTTAATAAACTGGATGCTGCCATGAAGGAAGATCAGAAACAGCTCTCCCATGTGAAGGAGCTGGTTGGGGAGCTTAATACTGTGAATCAGAATCTTGCCCAGCTGAACTTGCAAGGGAAATCAAATACAACTTTGAGGGAGAAGCAGGACTTATTACATGACCAGCTGAGAGCTGCTACTGGAATTGATGAGGAGATGTTGGGATTTGAGGACAAAATCCTCTTGGGACCTCCCCCATTGGATGGGGAATGGCTACCGAGGAATGCAGTGTATGCGCTGGTGGATCTTGTGGTTGTTTTGCAGGGGCGTCCCAAAGGAGTGTTTAAGGATTGTGGGAAGAGGATACATTCAGGAATGAAGTTGATTCGTGGTGAGCCTGCTTTTTGCTATAGTTATTGAGCTGCAGTAAATAATTTGTGATATTTTTTTATTGGTAATTATTTGCATAACCTGCATGCACTTGTGGCAGACTTTGTCAGATTGACACATATATCAAAAGTGCACCTTGAATTCTCAGCTTGTTAATAATACAAACAAATTTAAATTTTTTTACCATTATTTTTTGAAGCTGAGTTGTTCTATGTTGTGCAGAGGAGCTACAAAAACTTGGCATTGGTGTCAACCAGAGAGGTAACTCTTTTGGGCTATTGATCTTGTTATTTTGATGCATCTTTTTGTTTAACATTTTTGTAATTTTATACCCGCATATCTTATTTATGCTTGTTTAGTAGGTCTTTACTGTATGGACTTGTTTGCGATTTCAACTTGGAAAACTAACCATTAGAATTGATTTGTCTTTAACATTAAACTATTCCATTTTATGAGTAATTTAAATAAAAGGAATTATACGCTCATGTTGTCACAAGATTTCACTTTATGTACGCTTCTGCACAGAGCTTTTATCATGACCAAGCCAACAACTCAGACATAAAAGATGTTCTCTCGTACATTTGAGACGAGGCACAAGCTGGTGGCAGTGATAGAATTTGAAAGATTCATGTATTAGTAGGATGGGATAATAACAAATTAATCATTCTGAAAGAAGGTACTACCAAATTAACTTATTGGAGCCTCAATAGACTGAATTTGAAGATTCTTATTTTATTTTATTTCCTTAATATCGGATGAATCATATGATAAAGTTTCAAGAGAAGTGCGTTGGTGTGTTCTTGAATTATACGCTCATTAATAACAATACCTATTTTAGACATCTTGTGTCTATTGTTAGAAGTGATGGTAAAATAGATGGAGATATTATTAGTAGAATTCAAGTTGTATGGTTGTAGTGGAGGAATGCATTGGGCCTGTTGTGTGATAGAAAAGTACTCAAACTCAAGAGAAAATTCTAAAAATGATGGTGAGACCTGCAATGCTTTATGGCGTAGAATGTTAGCCATTATAATAACAACATCAAGCCTTTGTCCCACTGTGGGGTCGGCTACATGAATCCTTTTTCGCAGTTGGCCATTAAAAGAGAAGTATAAATTTAAGTGTTGCAGATATGAGAATGCTCAGGTGGATGAGTGACTTCACTCTTATGGACATAATGTGAAACGAGTATATATTTGAAAAGGTTAGAGAAGCTCTAGTGGTAGATAAGATTAGAGAGAGTTGCCTTAGATGATTTGGTCACATAAAATGTCGGCATTCCAATAACCCGATTAGGAGAGTAGATGTATTAGATTTGACCTATGTTAAAAAAAGGTAGAGGTAAACCTAAAAAGGCTTGGCTAGAAAATATTAGAAATGACCTTGTTTATTAGAATTAAATGATAATTTGACTCTTAACAGGATGCAATAGAGAAGAAGGTTTCATGTAGCCGACTCCTCGGAATGAGATAAAAGCTTGATGTTGTTGTTGTATCGAATGAAGTTTCCTCAAGTCTGAACATGAAATCTAGACATTTCAGAATAATGAAGTTTGAAAACCGAGCCATATAGGATTTGCATCAATTACTGGTAAAAAAATTGAAATACATGTGGGTTGAAGTCATCATTTTCATCTAGAAAGTTACCAGATGATTACATGTCCTACTTAGTCTATGATTTTAAGATTTAGCATGTCACATTAATTGTGTCCGTTCCTTTAATTATATTGTCCCATGTTTAAATCGGAACTCCTGACCAATGTGCACATTAGATTAAATGTGATGCCATATCTCCTTTAATTTGTTATTAATTTTTTTATGCTGGGTTTCTCTTTCATTTAATAATTATTTTTTGAAAATTTTTGCCTAACTGAATAGAGATGGATATTCAGCATTCAGATATATGGATAGCTGGTCAATATTTATTGCTTCTAATGCAATTTCTTGAGAATAAAGTTGCGCTGGAGCTTACTAGGTCTGACTATATTGAAGCTCAGGAGGTAAAAATGGGAAAGTATGCCTGCCATATTTGCATTTCTATTATGATTTTTTTTGGGGTTAATTGGATTTCTCTTCCTGTTTAATATAGAAATTATATCCTTAGCCGAAATCCTTTGATGTTCAATTTTTCTTTTGTCACAATTTGAACATAATATCTGCAGTATTTAACTTTCCAAACTATTTGTCTTTTTATCATCAGACGATAGTGCAGATGAGAAATTGGTTTATCCGTTTCCCGACAATATTGCAAGCATGTGAGTCCATTATTGAAATGCTAAGAGGGCAGTATGCTCATTCGGTTGGTTGCTTCCATGAGTCAGCCTTTCATTTCTTGGAGGCAACAAAGGTTTGTATCGTTACTGTGAATACAACTTACTTTTTTAAAAAATGCTCTCTGAATCATAGCAAAGCCAATCAAAATCAGCCATCCTTTTATAATGTATTTGTATGGTATGATTCATGTTCTTCTGAGCCATATGCATATATATTCTGAAATTGATGATACGTTTTTTTTTTTTTTTCAGCTCACTCAAAGCAAGTCGATGCAATCTATGTGCCAAATTTATGCAGCTGTTTCTTATATCTGCATTGGTGATGCGGAATCATCTTCGCAGGTGGGGCTGACCTAACCGTGTAGTAACTGACATTGGATTCCTTATAAGTAAACCAGTTATGTACGGTTGATTTATTTGCTAAAGAAACATGGTTATCTTGATACTTTCTTTTCCAATATTCAGGCGTTAGATTTGGTAGGACCAATTTACAAAATCATGGATTCATTTGTTGGAGTACGAGAGAAAACTTGCATTGTGTTTGCTTATGGGCTTTTATTGATGAGGCAGCATAATCTACAAGAAGCTAGGTAAGCTGCTTTTAACTTTCATAGCATGTTTGTTCTTTTCAGGTTTCAATTATTGTTTCAATATTTTCAATTATGTTTTGGAAGAGAAGTTCTAAGAAATTATATGGGAAAGTATTAGGTTGAAAAGTTATAACTATAATTTATTCTTAATTGTGATATTTTCCATCTTATTATCTTCTTTCCTATTATTTTTGTTCACCTATATATGACTTGTTTGTAGTACGGTTTAAAATTTTGCAATTGGCTATTGAGGTATTTTTTGTTCGTGAGGCGATGTGTAAAGCCTTAAGGCATATATAGTAATTTTGATATAATAATATTAATATATTAACGAATGACATATTAACTTTCTATTTAATAATAAAGTAATAAATTGACATACGTATAAAATAAAAAAGTTAATGATGACGTAGAGTGACAATTAATGAATTATCTGAAATATAATTGAAATTCAAATATTACTAGAGCCAAATAATATAAAATATAAAGGTTCTATAAATTCCATCTTGCCCATTTCTCTATTCATCCACATGTTATTCTTAATGAAAGCTATAATAGTTGGCAACAACTTAGAAATTATCTGCACTGTTATTACTTAGGAGGTGTTTATTTGAGTCATCATCATAATAAATTGGTCTCTCTCATACCTTATCATGTGGATTCTAATGCCTCTTATATTGCTTCTTCATTTATTTAAGTCAATTTATTATTTCATAAATATTTGTTATAAACATAAATACAAGAGTAATATTCCCAAAATTTTAGGGGAGGAGGTGGAGGTGATGTGCGGCTTCCAAGTGATCCCTAATGTAGACTACAAAAGTGGTGGTTGCGGCGATGGTGACAGTTTGGAGGTTGAGGCAACCAAGAAGAAGTGTTGCGACTTGAGGGGGCATAAACATGTAATTTGTTCGGGGTTTAGTTTAGGATTCAGATAAATTTTTCTTTCTAACATTATATTAATACAGGGAAAATCCTCATCTTAGTTGCTCCCTTCCGCTCCTCCCCAAGTCTCTTTCTCTCAATCCTCTTCTTTGTTCATTTCTATTTTTTTTTTGTTGTAGCCCATCCATGCTTTGTCGCAGTTGTTCGTTTGCACCAACTCCAACATCTACTTGACCTTGCTTGTGTCTTTATCTATGCTTGCTCACCTGCTTGCTCATGCAATCTTTCATGCTTGATCACTTGTTTGACCATGTTGTCTTACATGCTTGCTTCATACACTCGTGCGGTCGTTTGTACAATTTTTGCTTTCATCCATGGCTTGTCCTTACCTTCTACCTTGCTTGTACACTCATTATACTTGCTAGATGGTCTTTGTTGAGTCTTGCCTTCACCTTGATTTATTATTTATTATATCATTGTCATATTCTTTTCTTTTCTATTAGTGGTTGTTTGTTGATGGCTTCCTACACTACTCTCTTGGAGATGGGAACCTTGCCCACTATTGTTATAACTATCAAATTCAATAGTACCAACAATCTCTTGTGGTCTTTGAATTTTTGCTTTCTTATAGAACCTCATGAGAACATTAGTCATTTAGATTCTTTGCCACCAATTCTGGCGAACACCTTTAAGTGTGCCAAATGATAAGTTTCTGACCATATGGTTCACAAATGAATATTCAATTGCTTTGAATTAACTATTGCTTCGAATTAATTTTCTTAGCATGTATGTTCTTTCTAGTTAAGAGGTAATGTTTTTGATTATTTTTTCAATATTTTTATATTTGTTATGAAAGGGAAGTTCTATGAAATGATATGGCAATCGGGGCGCGCGATTGATGATATTCCATCTACCTTGCTCTTTAACCCTCAATCTTTTGATCTCCCTCCTCTGGAACCGATCACATTGGAGGAGGTTGATGCGAGACTGATGGCTGTGGAGAAGATGGTGAATCTCTAGGGCATTGGTGATCCAATTGTCCTGAGAGATGAAGTGGTCTGCGTAGGGTTGTCAAGCTACAATGTGAGGTGGGCAAGCTAAAGGAGATGATTTCCCATCGTGGGGCCCATGAGGGATGAGTGGGGCTCAGTTGTTGAAGCTACATGTGAGGTGGGCAAGCTAAAGGAGATGATTTCCCATCGTGGGGTCCATGAGGGCTGAGTGGGGCTCAGTTGTTCAACAGACAATGTTGGGAAGCATCTACACTGGCAACAAGTACCTGGAGCAGATAGATGGCCTAATGTCGGCTATGGTGAGTTATCCTGTGGTAGGGATGCATCGTGGTAACTGGCATCCTGGGTTGCAAAAAGTTTTTTTTTAATGCTTGTATTCGCCTTTTGGTGATGACTTTATTGGAAAATTTAATGCAAGAAATTTCTCTTTTTGAGTAGAGGTTTTAGGTATTCACCTTTTTAAGCATCACTAAATGAATATGACTTGTGAGATCGTCACAAGAGATTTTATTGGTGTCAAGTGAGAAATGGATTTTCACCTTTCTGCCCAAGTCTGTTACTAGCGGCAATTGCCATTAGTGAAGCGAGTGTTAGTGTGGGAAGTAATGGCGATTAACATTAGTAGATCATTTAATAGAGTGGTGGTAACTCACCTTGTGAAGATTGCCTAGGCTGGAGTGATGATGTAAGCAAAAATTTGGGAGACCCAAATTTTTGCTAGAAAAATTAAACCTTTCTAGATAATATAAAAAGCATAAAAAAGACAAATTAAACAAACTTATATAAATTAAAAGACTTACAACCATTGACTCTTACAAACGACACAAACACAAATTAAAGACAAACTCCTAAAGTTGCTTTCCTTGAGAAGAAGGATACAGGTGGGGTGTAAAGTTGCGGATAGAAGAAGAGGTTAGAAACCGAGGCGAAAGAGGAGAAGCTCGTAAACTTTCCTAGAAGAGGAGTAGAACAGATGGAACAACCTCGCAAGCTTTTCCAACAAAACCCGCAGGTTTACATTTCCAAAAATCATTCACATAACATGCTTCAAACAGCCACAAAACATCTTATATTTATAGACAAGAGAAGGGAATACAAACAACCCCAAAAACCCTTCATATTCTTAATTAAATAAGGGAAATGAAAAGCCAACAGTCAACTCCAGGAAACAAAGCACCATAGCCACGGAAAAGCCCCCCAAAAGTCACGGGAAAGCAGTCCAAGCGGAACTCGAAGAGGCAGCCGTGGGAACCAAGGAGCCAAGGCATGGGAACCCAAGAGCCATCCACGGGAAACGAATGGACAAGGGGAAGGAGAAGAGACAAATATTAATGAGCTACTAATAAATTAATAAGTGAACTAAAAACATAGCTCATAATGAGCTAACTCTTAGTTCAATAAATGAACTAAAAACCAGTTCAAAATGAGCTAAATCTTTGCTAAAAAATTAATGAGCTAGCAAGCTCAAGGAAAGTCAAAACCAATTTTTTTTTGGGTTTGATTTGACCCCCCCTTTGTCTACACCAGACTCCCCTACTTGAGAACTCATCTCCTGATGAGTTAGATTTGTTCTGAAGGCGTTGCATCAAGAGACACCAAGGTCTGAGATTGCTCACTTGACACCAAGACTCAAATCACAACATGACTCAAAACAAAACTTTCATGATAACTAACATGACATCAAGACACACACGACTCATAAACCTAGGACTTCCTAACTTGCTCTGATACCAAAATGATGTAACTCAAATTTTTGCTAGAAAAATTAAACCTTTCTAGACAATATAAAAAGCATAAAAAAGACAAATTAAATAAACTTTACTTATATAAAATAAAAGACTTACAACCATTGACTCTTACAAATGACACAAACCCAAATTAAAGACATAAATTCCTAAAGTTGCTTTCCTTGAGAAGAAAGATACAGGTGGGGTATAAACTTGCGGATAAAAGAAGAGGTTAGAAGCCGAGAGAAAGAGGAGAAGCTCGCAAGCTTTCCTAGAAGAGGAGTAGAAGAGATAGAACAAGCTCGCAAGCTTTTCCAACAAACCCGCAGGTTTACATTTCCAAAAATCATTCACATAACATGCTTCAAACAGCCACAAAACATCTTATATTTATAGACAAGAGAGGGGAATACAAACAGTCTCAAAAACCCTTTATATTCTTAATTAAATAAGGGAAATGAAAAGCCAACAGTCAACTCTAGGATACAAAGCACTATAGCCACGGAAAAGCCCCCCAAAAGTCACGGGAAAGCAGTCCAAGCGGAACCCGAAGAGGCAACCGCAAGAACCTAGGAGGCAGCCGTGGAAACCAAGGAGGCAGCCGTGGGAACCAAGGAGCCAAGGCACGGGAACCCAAGAGCCATCCACGGGAAACGAATGAACAAGGGGAAGGAGAAGAGACAAAAATTAATGAGCTACTAATAAATTAATAAGTAAACTAAAAACATAGCTCATAATGAGCTAACTCTTAGTTCAATAAATGAACTAAAAACCAGCTCAAAAATTAATGAGTTAGCAAGCTCAAGGGAAGTGAAAACCAAATTTTTTTTTGGTTTGATTTGACACCCCCTTTGTCTACATCAGGTTGAAGATCAAAAAGTATTTTTCTTAGAAAATATTCAATAAATGTGGATGAGATATTTTGCTAAACGTTTTAATAAAGGATGTGAAAATACGATTGACCCGACCTCGATTGAGCCCGATTAGGCTTGATCGTGTTCGATCGACCCAATCGATCATCGTTGAGGCAAAATCGAGTAAAATTAGACCCTGATTTGATTAAATTAATTTGTTTTAGTCAAATTAAATTTGATTTAATTTAATTAAAATCAAATCAAAATCAATCAAACCCCGTCGAGCGTCGTCGATCCCAATTCGATGCGATTTGGCACCCTGTGTTCGGTCCGTCCAGAGAGAAACCGAGAGAGAGCGAGCGAGAGAACGGGAGAGAGGAGGCGGTGTCACCCTGCTTGCGTGCGGCCCTTCCAGATGAGGGAGGAGGCGGAGCCAGAGGTCTTCTCCAGCGCCTCTGCTTGTGTCCGTTCGAGCCCTTTCTCCTTCCGACCCAGTCCGTCCCAAACAGAGAGCGGTAGAGGGATAGAGCCGCTAGGCTCTTGCTTGCTTGCGGCTCCTGCATCCGTCCAGGCGAGAGGAAGAGGCTGACTAGTGGCTTCTTGCGTGCGACCTAGCCAAGAACTGCTATTTTCACTTCCTTTGGACTGAAAGGAATGCCATTCTCGCCGCCATTGCTTTCTTCCTTCAACTAAGGAGCAGAATGTCTCTCTTGCCGCTGTTGGGGGTCTTCTCTTCCAAAATCTAGGATAGTGCATGCTGAAATCAGCCCTTGTTGCAGCCAAGAGAAGGTAGGGAGCCTCTACTTCCTTCCAAATCAACTCCGGTGACATTGGGGTAGCAAAATCAGTGGTTTGGAGCACTTTGGATGCCAAAATCAGTCTCCAAAAACATCCAAAAAGCAAAAATCAGTAGTGTGGAGACTTCTCCCTCCTTCCAATTCGACCCCGGCAACCTCAAAACAGCAAGGACAGCAGTTAGGACGTTCAGGACAGCAGTTGGCTGCACCTTGGGCAGCACATTTGTCTTCCGGAAGAGCTTGGACTGGATTTGGAACATTTGGACAGCAGCAACCACTTCCGGAAGCTTGCAAACAGCAGGTTGGAGGCTGTTGAAAGCTTCCAAACAGTGCTTAGGAGGCATCCGGAGTACCTTGGACAGCGGCGGTGACGTCCGGAGAAGCTTGGACAGCAGTCTTCTTCCTTGGGAACATCTTGGACAGCAGCTTGGAGCCTTCAAAGGAGCTTGGACAGCATTCAGAACTTGGATTGGAGCGCTAGGACAATCCGGGAGAGGTATAACATTAAAACTTAGGCAAAACCTTAAGTCTCCCTAGCCAATGGCATATGATTGACGATCCAAAGCCTTAGGTCCCTAGAAACTTTGATTTTTGGTCCCTTAAAATCCCTTTGTTCACTGTCTACTTCGCAAAAACAGTTGAAATTCGGTGATTTCCATTTGTTGTCTCTCATGTGAGGGTTCGGAGAGGATTTCGATGTGTGTAGAGGTGTCAGATTGTTATCCAACACCTCTCAAATGTATGTTTGTGCATCATATTGAGCTTGACACATTCACCTACATTCAAACCTTAGGGCATGTTACTATTCGTAGCCAAATTAAGTGTTTAGCTCACATATCCTCCCAAATTTCATATTGTGCATATGTACCTACTCAATGCTAATGTCATGGCAAAACTGACATAGAATTTAGGAGTTTACATTTGCCAACTTGCAATTTTCTCTATGACTTGGTTAGATGCCCACATGCATTTGATAACTTGTTGTAGAATTTTATTTGAACTCTTAAAGGTTCATTTTACAAATTCTAGAGCAAGTAGGGTTGCTCAATCTCATTTTGGGTGTGTTGCAAAGCTTGTAAAGAAAATAACAAGTGGGCATTCGCTCTTTTGTTTTAAATTCCCTAATCTGGAGAATCATCTACACATTCTAGAAGTTTTAGGTGTGTTATCATACCTTAACATGAGTCAAATCGTGTATCATAGATCTCTTGCTAGGATCACTAAACTTCCAAGTTTCTAAATCATGCCAAAATTGGTTTGGAAACTTTCCCAAAACATTAGGAAATCATTCTTCCCTCTCCTAATTGAGTTTAAAACACTCATGGGGAAATGGGGAATTCTCTTTTTCATGCACATCTCCTTTCAAGCTTGATGCTTAGAACTTCCTCAAAGTTCTAAGCTCTATGTTGCATGAGTTCCAACAAATATAAAGAGCTTGCTTCCTAGCACTCTTTTCCCTTCATGTGAAATATTTTGGATCCTCTCCAAAGCTCCGAATGTTCTATCACATGAATCTTCAAGATTTTAGGACCAAATCCTAAATTCCTTTCACATTTTGTTTGTTGAGACAAAGTCAATAAACAATCATTTACCCATCCTTTTCATGCATGATTATTTCGGACCTCTCAAGTTTCTAAACATATTATTGCATGAATTATTTGGTGCTTAGGGCCAAATCCTAAACTCACTCCTTCGTTTGTTGAGTCACAAAATCAACAAATTGATACCCCTTCCTTTTCATGTATGATAATTTGGAGCCTACCAAAGACTCCAACCAATATCATTACATGGTGTTAAGTCTTATAAACAAATTTTAAGTCACCTACCTCTTGTTTGTTGAGACAAAATCAATAAACAATTTTCATTCCTTTTCATGTATAGTGATTTGAAGTTTCTCCTAAACTTCTACTTACTATTACATAGGGTTATTGAACTTAGAACCAAACTCTAAGTTCTTTCTTTCAATTTGTTTGAACCTAAGTTTAAAAATTGAACATCCTGTTTAGATTTAGGACCTAAATCCTAGTCTTTCTTCTCCATTCACTTAACCTAAATTAAGTGAATGATCATCTCTCTTTGAATATCAAATATTCAAAGAGCATTCATAAAGTTTTGTAACTTTTAAGTTACATATCATTCCTTCAACCCCAAAGTTGTAAGAGACCATCCCATTCTCCCAAGATTCAAAATTAGGAGAATGTACACTTTTCTTTGGACACCAAATGTTCAAGGAATGTTCATAAGATTGCAACCCAAGTTGCATCTTATTTTCTTCCATTCTAGTCTCCTAAACCCAAATTAGGAGGGTGTCTCTCTCTTTGAACACCAAATGTTCAAAGGAGAGGGGGGGGGGGGCATTCAGAAGTTTGCAACCCATGAATTGCACATTCTTCTCTTTTCTACAAACCCAAAATTGTAGAGAAATTCATCCTTTCTACAACTCAAAAGTTGTATGGAACTCTCTCGCACTCAACCCATGTTGAGTTGTCCATTCTTGTTCCAAATCATCTTGCTTGCTGAACCAAAAGCAACAAGTATTTTTATCCCAAACATATAATTCAAAAGTCCTATTTCCCTCCACCCTTCCAAACTCAAGTTGGTAGGGTGCAACCATTTTTTTTGACATCAATTTTCTTTTATTAGAAAATCATGTGGCCTGGACTTTGTTGCACTAGGCTCTTTGGATAAAATAAATTTTCTACCTCTTAAAATGTAAGCAATCTAAAAAAAATGAAATTAGGCTCTATGATTTTCTAATAAAAGAAAATTGCATGGCTCCCTTCAAGGAGCCAAGTTTTTCAAAACTTAAAATAATCATGTATAGCCCAAGTGTGTTGCATATAGAAAGCCCTCATTTAAGGATTAGATAAATTTTTTTTTTTTTTATGAGTTAGCATATGCATACCCACATAAATAGGCATCTTGGCCTCAAAGCCAAGCTATAAGCCCTACCTTCCTAAATAAAAAAATAGACTTCCACTCTACATTTGCATCGAGACCAAGACACATGGTTTTAAAAGCGATTAGTAGGGTCTAATTGGTAGTCTCTTTCAAGCCGGACTGTAAATCCAGAGGTCGGACAGACTATGCCTCTTGTGAGGTGTAGTTTGTAAGCCCCTTTGCACTCGTTAGATTTAGGTTCGAGGCACTACCTATCGGTAGTCCTCATCTTAGTTTTAGGGTCCGAGGCATTGGTTGATTCGAAATCACCCTATAAGTCCTCACCTATCGGGCAATACCTCCAACATACGTTGTTGGTATGTAAGCCCCCCCAACATTCTAATAAAAATATCAACTTAAACAAAATTAGATTTCTAAAATGTAAAGCTAAACATAGGATAATTTGAGCACTTTTGAGTTTCCCTCAGAATCAAGTGCTCCTACTTCACCTCATTTGGCTCTCATTCCAAAATCTAATTCCTAATTGATCAACTCCTTGAAATTCTTAAAGGACCAAACCTTTAAACAAGATTTTCACATACTTAAAAAAAAATTAAAATTTAATCAATATTTGAATGACTTCCAATACAAGAAAACCACTAGTTTAATCAAAAGTTTTTCCCAGCCAAAGTTTGGGATGTAATTAACCATAGGGGCTTGTCCTTATGGGACTTCTGTACCCAAGAAATAAATAAACCCCATTCAACCAAACGTTGAATGGGGGAATCTCTGTTTAAAATTGTAAATTTTATCTTTTAGTCCATAAGGAAATAATGTTTTTACCCTTCGGGGTAATATATCATGTTCTTATGCCGTACTCGATTATAAAGTATGTAATCCGTTCGAGGATACAAAAATTCTCCAACAAAAATATAAAGAGAATATGGAGGATCTACATATGATATTTATTGATTTAGAGAAAACATATGATAGGCTTTTAATAGGACACAATGGAGAAAAAGGATTCATGTAGCCGACCCCACGTAGTGGGATAAAGGCTTGATGTTGTTGTTGTTGTTGTAGAGAAAACATATGATAAAGTACTCAGAGTCTTCACTATCTTAGGAACTTGTGAGTGAAGATGCAAATTAGAGATTGCAGGATAATGGCTTGATAGAGTCTTCACTATCTCAGTCAGGGGTACAAGAATGTTCATAGCCCAAGATTTTTAGAAAGTCAGAGTTTGAAACCCCAAAAAAGAATCCTTCACTATTCCTTATCACCCAATATTTATAGAGACGCTAATCTAAGATACGTGATGCCTCTTTATTGGCCCCAGGAAGGACGAAGTCAACGACCTAGTGAGTTGTCTGCTGTTAGGCGAGCTTAAGAGGGGGAAAGTATGTATTAGATGAGTCCTAAGAGGAGGTGTAGATGTAATTGGAGAGTTCTATTATATTATTGGCGAGTGACATAAGAGGCTCGATGTCAATCTGTTAATGAAGGTGAGTAGAGGTATGGCCGGAGATGACAAGTTTTGGGTCTTAAATGAGTTGCGGCTAAATGAGTGAGTGGTCACTACAGTAGATGCTTTCTTATGAATGAGTTCAATAGGCTTATAGGATGAGAGCTTGATTGGGATGAGTGATGATTTGCCTGTTTGGTGAGTAACATTTGGATCTCCCAATGTAGGGTGAGCTCCTAAATGATTGCGGGTGAGTGATGCCTTCTCTTTAGGCGAGTTTCTCTGATTGCCGTGGGTATTCTTTGAAGGTATCTGCTCTTGAGGACTATTCTTGTCGTGACCAGTTGCCACATGTGAAGACACCTGACAAAGCAATTAGGGTGTACATTTTTGACCTTAAGTATAATGCTAGTTATCTTGAAAAGTTAGATCACATTCCTATTGCCTTCATCGATCACTCCTTCCATATTTTTTTAGTGAAAAAAGTGGGTTGCCAATGTTAATGCCAATGATGACGAAGAAGAAGTCGTTGCTTAACCTCCTCACCTAGCTCATCAAGCCTATCAATACCTTCATAAAGCTTGGATTGAGAATTTTACTTTGTTTGTTGAAAATGGATGACTACATCTCAAAAGAAAATGAGGGGTGATGACTACAGTAGTAGTATGAAGAAGTCATGATTGGATACACTATCAGTTGACTATGATGTGAGACTACTTGCATCGATGACCTGGTCAAATTCAGGGACCACTTTTCGCTTGATTGTCTTTTATGTATGTTATATTAGTTTTGTTTTGTCCTTTTTTACGTGATAAAAGGGACAGTAGGTTGTTTGTTTATATATGTTATTTAGATACGTGTTTTATGTAAGTTTGTAGTTTTCTTTATTTTTCCGTAAGATGAGCCTATGTACTAATTATGTTCTCTTCTACTTTTCTTTGTCTTAAATATCAAATCAAGCATTTCCGTTGTTATATGCTCACAGACCATTACTTAATTTTTCATATTAATTATAAATTAAAAAGTAATATTGAAATTAATAAATTTAGTGGTAGCTATATTAACCCCAAAATCTTATATATGTATTCAAATTATATTTTGCATTATAAGAAAAGGAATGATTGTTAATCCCATAAGCTTAACCTTGTATTAAACATTCTTTATAATCACAAACATGTTTTTGTTATGAACCAACATTATTTAATTAGGTTTATCTTGATGATTGGGTGGGTTTAGAGCTTATATAACTGATGTGCTTAATTGATAGACAAATAGCTCTTCTAAGGTGATTAGTTGGTAGACGAATTATTGAAATATGCTGGGGCTATTGTTATCTGGAGATTTTGATCGGGTTTGGAGAGGTTTACGTAGGGTTACAAATGAACTGAGCATTCAATAAGCTACTTGCGGCTTGACTTGATTAAAACTCTTTCACGATTGTTTAATTAAGTAGCGAAGCTTGAACATTTTTTTAAATATTTGAAGTCTAAATAAACGAGCTTGAACAACTATGTGTTTGACTCATTAATGTTCATGAATAACTTCATTTAAAGATTCTAAATAGGCTTGACATGAAGCTCGATAAAAACTTGATTCTTGTTTGATACAAAGCTTGTGAAAAATATGAGTAATGTTTAATTATAAAAATGATTAACATGTTTAATATAAATATTTTATATTTATTATAATTTAATAATATAATAATTATAATTAATAATTTTAAAATTAATTAAATATTATAGTATAAATTATTTAAAATAAATCATAAATTTATATTAAATTAAAATTATATATAATTTAATTAAAATTAATTTTATTTTATAATGTTATTTAGTTATATTTTATGGGCTCCTTTGATAGTTTGAAAACATTTGTTAGATCTATTTGTGGATGGATTTGTTTGATAGTTCAAAAATCTTTCTAGATATGTTAAACGCTTGCTAGATATTTTTGCGAATATGCTTGATGTAATTGTTTATTTGTAGCCTCGATAAGGCGTTTGTAAAATTAGCGAACATCTATAAGTAGAATTCATTTAAAGCTCGAGAAGGCCATTTATTTAAAGCTAGATAAGTACAAAATGAACCTAACACAAATCAAATATGAACATTCATTAATTTAAACAAAACAAGCTTGAACATGAATAGAAAAGCTTGAATTAATCTCGAATCGAGCTTTAACTTGTCACGACTTGGCCCGGTTAGCTCGCAAGGGCGAGGCGAGAATAGAGGTCGGATAGGATGAGAATAAACTTTCAAAACATAACATCAAATCATTTTAACATAAACTAAATATCTTCAACTATATAATGAAAGAGCCACTAAAGTAAATTCAAGTAGAATTTTCATTTTTCATTCATCTTTCAAAAGAAATATGTACATAGAAAGTTCTTCCAAAAGAAAGGATCCAAACAAATCTAACCCTCACAAAAAGAAAAGTCTACATATACAACCTTCTATCATCAAAATAACAAAACTCAAAAGAACCTGTCGCCTGTCGTCTCCCTACGACGGTAAGTGCGCGGTGGTTGGTCTGCCATCTATCCTTTTCTAGATCCTCCTGAAAAGTGTTCCCACAACAAGGGTGAGTCATAACTCAATAGGTGCGAATGGAATTCAAATAAACTTAGAATCAAAAGAAGAAAACTATATCATGCTTAGATATTTTAACAAAAGAATCATCAACATAAAGTAACTTTTGCTTTAAGGAAATGCATACCTTTACCATTACCTTCAAATGCTTATTCCTTCCATAACATTTCCTTTCTTCTTTTTTTTTTTTAAACATTGTGCCTCAATTGACAATCTCAAATGCTTATAACATGAGTATGGAAAGTTCATAATAGCTTAATATGAAAATATAACACCCGTCTCGGAAGTATCACTTGTACTGATCAGGTACATAAAATTGGCCATTTCTTTACCATTGGTTCATAAGAACCATCCTTTACCATGGCTCATAAGAGCCTCCTTTATCATTTGCTCAAAGGAGCATCCTTTACCATGTGATACTTCCGCGTCAACATGCACATACACTTAATACTTTCATAATCATAAGATATGTTTTATGTAACTAGTCATAAACTATGCAAGTGTATGTTTCCATAGGGATATGCATGCTTGTTATGGTTATGTGTGCATTTGCATGTAAAGAGGAAAAACATGTGTGGTAAGAGTAAAGAAATGAGCATGGAATTCATTTATAAGTTGTACATTTGCATAAAGAGAACCTTTGCATTTGCTTTAAGTATCCATAAACTTCCAAGGAAACATAAGTCATAAAAGTGTCATAATTAGCATGAAAGAAGTTGACATTTCTATGTAATTGCATGAAAGTAAAGTTTTCTAAATTTAGAAGAATATCCATTCCACCTACCTTAATTTGTACACCACAAGGCGATCGTTCAAAAGTCCTCACGCCCCTTTTCCTCTTATGAAATCAAACTTTACAAGTGGCAAACATAAGGTGTAAACATAAGTTTTCTCCCTCAAACTTTAAAAGAAAAACCCTAGGCAAAGCATGTAGCTAATCAACACATCAAGCATTGATTTTCTATAAAACCCCTCACTTAAGCCATCCTAATACCACTTTATATACACTAGAATTAGGATTTCATAAAAAAAAAACTAATTCGATTCTTTGCTTACTACAATTACACAACCCTCATTTCTCCCCTTTAGACTTAAGTTACCAAACAATCATTCATTGGATTTTTCTAATTTAAAATTTAGAAAACAATGATTCTAAGGCTAAAATTCTTGTTTAAAAATCTCCCTAAATAAAAAAAGAACAACACACTCAAGGGGTTTTTTTTTTTCCATGATTTTTGGAAAAACCCTAACTTTAGGGCATCCAAAAATATCTCCTAAAAAAATCCGTCTTCACAAAAAAAAAGTTCCTAATCTCAAATAGAAACTTTTCTACAAAGGCATTTTAATAGAAAATCAAAATCGGATAAAACCCTAGATTTTAAAAAATCCATGTTTTCATAAAAACAATACACATTAGGGTTTAGAAACATCACATTACCCTTCCCTAAACTTATCTCAAAGAAAACTCTCATTTCCTCAAAACCCTAACTTACAAAACACAATTTATTCTTATAAAACTTAAATCAAATTCCATAATTATCTTCCAAAAAAAACATTAGGAAACATCTTTGTAAAGGTATTTTGAAAGAAAATCATTTTTGGAGAAAACCCCTAAAATTTCTCTTTCCAAAAATCTTGAGAAGGAGAGGAAAAAAATAGATTCTAATGCATACATTTGACTTCCCTTATCCTCCTCTACGTTTTCCTCAAATTTTCTCGCCGGAAAAGGTTGACGGAGCCGCACATCGCCTCTCCCTTCTCCGCCTTCCTCTCGGTTTCGGCTAAACGAGCAAACAGGGGGGACCGAATTTCCCTTAAGAGGGATGGGGGCTAGTTTCCATTGCATAAAGACACAAATACCCTCACTTAAACAATCCCGTTTTTAAAAATAGTTAGGGGTAGTTTGGGTATTTTTGAACTTCTAAAAATTATATCTCTTAATTTAAGCAAAATTAGAGACAAGTTCTATATACCAAATTGATCAGAATTTTGAACTCTATTTTATAAAATTTATTGCGTCGAATTCCGACAACTTCGAATTTTTCACTTAAAACTCGTCGCGGCGCTTTGAAAAGCGTACGAGATCTAAAACGGCATTTTGCGGGTTTTACATAACTAGTTGATAATAAACGAACTTAGACATGATCAAGATATTGCTCGGCTTTGCTCGATTCATTTGCATCCTTAGGCTTTTGTTTGTCAAATGCTTCCAACAGTGGAACTAGACTAGCAATTCTAGAAAACCTTGCCCATCCTAACTACTAGAAGTTCTCTTTGATTAAGAGGGATGGAAGGGGATTTGGATTTTCTAAGGTGGAGTACAAATATAAGAACATAATGATAGAAGATTGCTTTAAAGACAAATGCAAGAAAATTAAAACCGTACTCACCAAATTAGAAATTCAAGAGGTTTACCCAATTCCCTTAAGTTGGCTAACCACCAAACCACTAAAAACCTTTGATATTTCTTTATAAAAACATGTATTTAACCAACCTATCTCTTCACTTTAGTCTAAGGAAGTTTTATACAATTGAAGCCACATAAAGAGGCACATCCTTTCATTTAAATTTAAAGCAAAGAGGAAAAATGAGAGGAGAGTGGGTCTGGTCCGCAACCACCTCCTAGAAAAATAGAGAATGGAGATTTGCAAAATATAATATTGGCTCCAATTAATGATTGATGTGCAGGTTTATGTCTTACCAAATAATATATTGAGTTGCATAAACCTTGCTTCTTTTTTAGTTTAGAGGCAATTGAGTTATGAATTTGGCTTGAAGATCAAATATCACGGAAAAATTAGATCAATCTTTATTGGGGCTACTAACAACCACCTCTTTTTCTCATGTTGACTAGTATGGCCGGCCCTTACATTCTTGTCCATTACTTCGACTTAACCTATGCACTAACAAAGCAAATTATTGCCATTGATTACTAGCAAAGCAAATTACAATATTATGTAGTCCAAACAACGCTTAGTAACATCATAAAATGGAAATACGTAAAACAAAATATAAAATGATGTAAAACTTTATGGTTTCTTCATGGATTAAGATTTATGTAATCTTTTTCTAGTGATAGGACCACCTCTATGTGCTTGAGCTTCATGTTCTCTTACTCCAGTGATAGGACGACTTTCATATGGTATATCATCAAGTGTGAGTGTACTCATTTAATGTAGAAGTTGGAAGAACAAACCTTCAGAAAAATACACTAGGAAGAACATACATGACTCAAAGTATGTCGATGGACCGAGTAGCTAGAGTTAGTTTTGGTGAATTTAAGATTAAGCTTCAATAATCAAGTTATTTATTCAATTACAGAATATTATATTATTATATTATTTTGAGGTGTTGAGGATGTGAAAATCATCATCACACACCTACGAGAGAATTGAATTTAAATTAAATATGACAAAAAATGTTTTAATTAATTTTAGATTATTGTATTATAGGATTCGGATTTCCTTGTATGATCTGCCAGAACTAAAAAGTCTTTGAGAACTAATCAAATTATACGATCATCATTCATAATGTATGATTGTAATCGCTTTCAAAATTACTGGACAATCAACTTTGTTAGGATTAAAAGATATCATTATTAGTAAAAGATGATCTTAATATCATATTATATGAGGCATCAAATGTGTTATGTGACCTGCTTTATTTATGAAAATATGTTTACATGATTGATTTGTATTGATCAAGATTATTCAAAATTTGAACTAATCATAATGCATGATGTATATTATATTGTAGATCAACACGATTATATCAATTATATCTACAAAATCCATTAGCCTTAATTGGGATTATTAAAAATTTGAATTTATCAAACGATATGTTCTATTTTCAAAGAAAAAAATATTTAATCACATGTTTAACTAAAATAGCTAGTATGATCTTAATTGAACTGATCGTATTATATGATATGATCAACCAATAATTTTTTTTATATTGTCTTAAATGACTTAGGGTTTAAACTATTAGGCCAATATACTTAATATGCATACCAATATGAAACCCTAGACAAAAATAACGGTTGGAAACAAATGAACTACCACTTGCAAATTGTTCAGAGAAAATTTTTTAGAAAGAGAAAGAGTGAGAACCCAAATTCATATTCCCCCTCCTAATACCTTTCTATCCTCATCTTTATAAATTTGGTTGTTGAGAGCATTTTGTGAGCTTTTCCTCAGAGAGATATTTGATTTTAAAAACACTTTTGAAGAGCTTGTTTTGCCAAGTGGTGCTAGGTGTACCTTCCTTCTCATTTTAAAGGAGTGGTTGCAGTATTTCTCCATTGCTCGTAAAAGAGAGAGAGGCTTCTCCGCCTTGAATTAGCAAAACGTGAGAGTAGTGAAGAATCTTGGGAGAATTTAGAGATCGAATATAGACTGGTTGTAGGCCAAACCACTATATATTGGTTTGTCTATTCTTTACCTTTAGCATTTTTACTTTTTTTGTCATTTTATTTACTGCAATCCTTTGTGTTGAAATTTAGAAATATTATGAATTATGATTGTGATTTGAGAAAAAGTTTTCAAATAAAGCACTAAAATCATTTAGAAAATAAAGTCGTTTCTCTCTTTCATTATGTCAAAGAGAAAATTTATTTGCTTTCCTAACTAGTTTTTAAAATCACACCAATACTTACCCTTATGGGTGTGCCATATATTTCATAGAGGAGAGAAAAATAAGGAATCTTAGAAATAATTTCTAATTTCAATGCATTAATAATGAAATGCATCCTTTATATAATATATAATATTTATAGAAAAGATTTTCCATTCCATTAAAAATAATCCCTCCATGTTCAAGTCTAATAATATCATTTAATTCAAATCTAAAACTAAGGTTATGTAATGGATAATTTTTACCTAAGTCAATAACAATAAAATCGAGCCTTTATCTCACGATGTGGGGTTGGCTACATGAGTCTTTTTTCTCCATTGTATCATGTTAAGTGTCAAATTCTCATTTTAATCTGATAAGAAAAAGGTCATTTCTAATATTTTCTAACCAAGTATTTTTATGTCTACCTCTACATTTCTTAACATAGGCAAAATCTAATACGTCTACTCTCCTAACTGGGTTATTGGAAGGTCGACATTTTATGTGTCCAAACCTTCAAATGTGACTCTCTCTAATCTTATCTACCACTGGAGCTACTCAAACCTTTTCACGTATACACTCGTTTCGCATTCTGTCTCTAATAGTGAAGCCACTCATCCACCTGAGCATCATTATCTCTGCAACACTTAACTTACTTTTATGCTTCTCTTTTGATGACCAACATTCTACGCTATAAAGCATTGTAGGTCTCACCACCATCTTATAGAAATTTCTTTTAAGTTTGAGGGGTACTTTTCTATCACACAACGAGCCTGATGCGTTCGTCCACTTCAACCACCTAGCTTGAATTTTACTAATAATATCCTCGTATATTTCACCATCACTTTGAAGAATAGACCTGAGATATCTAAAATGTGTATTCTTATTAATGACTTGATTGTACAAAGTTACAATCCCCCTACTAGATCTAATATTACTAAAATTATTCTTCATCTATTTGGTTTTAGATCTTACTCAAATGAAATCCTTAATTTCAACCTAATTCAAATTAAAAGAAATCTAATAAAGTAATTACAAGTAATTCAAGTATTGGCCTGGTTCAATTTAAGACTGGTTTAGCCATGATTCTTGATTATGTGTCACATCACCGTTATGCTTTATTATTGCCTTTAAACCTAGCTATGACCATTAAATATGTTTAACATATTAGTGATTAAATGATTAAATGCACTTGGGCTCAAATTGCTAGTACTTAACTTTTTCGTTTATACTCTATGCCTCTATTCTTTTCTTCCAACCGTTTGGGCTAGTTTGCTATTTAACCTTGCAATAATTTGTGTTATCAGATCTGATCCTTCTAAGATTGAAATTATTTCAGACATTTATGGTAAAGATTTAGCATGTTTTATGAAGCATAGATGTCAAGCAGTTTAATTGCACTATGATGCAGCTATTAGCGGATATTTTTTGATAAATTTTCATGATCTAAATAAATATGCGGCACACTAGAAAGGTGTTACTGTCTTATTTTCTGAAGATAAAAAGGCCATATAACTAAGAAGCCTTGAATTTAGTACTAGAGTTTTTGTGAAGTCTTATTGCTTTCCTTAAAAAAATTAAAAATGAGCTCGTTTTAAAGGATGCTTATATATTTGAACAAAAACTTGGAATGAGGCCTGTTGATTTTGGGTTATAGCAAACTCTGCTTTGCCTTACTATTTGTTTTCATTTTTGTAGTTTTAGATGTGTCATGCCAACTTGTTTGGTAACAAATTTTTGAAATCAATCTCTTCTCTGAGGTTGGAGTTAGATATTAACATAAACATGGTTTAATTAAATAACTCCCTCTTTTTTCTTTATTCTTCATTCAGAGTTCGTTTAGCCAGTGGCTTGAAGATAGCACACCAACAGTTGGGGAACATTCAACTTGTTTCTCAGTATTTGACAATCTTGGGTACATTAGCACTTCAACTACATGACACTGAACAAGCTAGAGAGATATTGAAGTCATCTTTAACATTAGCCAAGACACTTTATGATGTTCCTACACAGATTTGGGTGCTTTCTGTTTTAACAGGTATGCGTGCCATGTTGGATTTAGCTGATTAACCGTACCTCATTGAATTTATCCGTGTGCTTGAACTTTAAAGTACGTAGCATGCAATTTTTTTTTTGGGAAAAATAGGGGCATACATGCCCAATTTTATTCCAAAAAAAATGAAAGGTTCCAAAGTAAATACAAATGATTTGTAAGAAAAACAAAGAAAAACTTACAATATCAAAGAAGAAAAATTATAAGAAACCTAAAAACTCCTTAATGTAGGAGACAACTACAAACAATGTTTTTTAAAAAGAACCCAGCAAAAACACAACTCCATGAAAGAGTCAACAATGATAAAAAATTGGAACAAAAGATGAGAAAAACCCCGTCCACCTTTAGATGAAAGCATTTCCAAGACCAACAGCAAAATATCAATCCAATTCAGCCAACCTATCCAACAACCGCATCTAGCAAAACAAGTATCACTACATCAAAAGTCCAACCCGATAATATATCTGGAATAAACTGCCAAAACACCTTCAACTACCAGGAGCCAATAATCAAATGAATCTCTATCAGAAAAGCAATCAAAGCCTCCTTCAACGACCAATTGCCAATCAACAAAGAAAGCTCCTTCAGAAAAACAATCCATCGAAACCCATCTAAAAAATCCAACAACTCCAACTTTAAAGCGATCAACCAGCACCCAAACCAAATTCCAGGGAATCTCCAGAAAAATCAAAACTGTCCAGCCAACTATCAAACACGACACCTGCACAAAAGAACTCCCAACAGAACCAATAGCAAAGATAAAAACCAATATTCCCCTGAAAACAAAGACTCAAAATATGAAAAAACCTTCCATTGAAACAAAGGACCTGAAAATTTACTTGTTTGCTAGGCCCAGCCATCCAGAAAAAGTGGTTGACAGATCAGCCATCGAAAATAAGAAACAATAAGGTGCCCAATCATCATTGTCCAAAAACACCAAAAAATCCACAATTAAACAATATACTGGATAATCTTATGATAAGAAGTCCAATTACAAACTTTAGCTTGAACCGCAGAGCTAATAAGCTTACAAATATAATCTTGATTTCGAAAAATGTTATCCGTCTTCCTGCAATTTCTTTCTTTCCAAACAAAATGAAGAGTGCAACAATTAGCATGCAATCTATTTAAAATGTTTATAAATAAACGGCTTTGTTTTCCTTAATTATTTTTCTATAACTCTTTATGTATAGTATCATATTTTATATGCAATTGATTGTGATTTAAAATACTGGATATTTATCAATACCAGACTGAGGTCCAACGACGGCCGTGGCTTGTGGATGTCTAGCAGCGATCGACATATAAAAGTTCGACGGCCGTGGCTAAGCAGTAAGGGTTTTCCTGCAGTGGTGTATGGGTGGAGCTATGAGATTATTTAAGACTCATAGCTCTCTTGAATCTTTATTCATAGATCCTAGCCTCCAATGAACTCCATTATGCTAGGAGAGGGGGTCTATTTATATATTTTTAGAGTGGCATACCCTGTAAATATGGGGAGGGACTATAGCAAATTCGGAGTGCTCCATCAGACGATCTATATTGATTTCCTTAATCATAGAGCATTTCTTCAACATTTATGTGCCTTAGTGATGTTCAAATTAAGCGATTTTGGGCTCGTTGGACTCGTCCCATTGAGCCGCTCGATTTGACTATAAGCATGCTATATTTGGAGATAATTTGGCATCCAATTAATATCTTGAGGCTTTCATAGATGCTTCAAGCCCTTCATTTGGGCTCATTTAAGCTCCAGTTGGATCGATTTTGGAACCATCGGGTTTATCTCGTCAAAACGCTCAATTTGATTATAAATTTGTTAAAATTAAATTTTGGATGGTCTCAAATTTAATCTTGGAAGTTACCAACATGAATATGCCTTGACATTCATGTCCGATCAAGGCAATGTTTTGGTGACGTATCAGTTCTCCTATTTTTGGACTTTGAAGCTCGCAGAGTTCGAAATATGTCAAAGATTTTTAAAAAATTTCAATGTGAAACTCCATTGACATTAATGTGGACATCCATTGGGTCCATGAATCAAGTAAAATGCTTTGAATCATAATTTTAGCAATTCATAAAGTTGATGTGTCAATCGCTGCAGAAAATGTTGATAATTTTGCTCTAAAACCTCTAAATTTGTTCAAAACTAATTATAGAGGTTATGTTACGCTCCAAAATATTAACATTGAGTCCAAAACTTTGAAAAATCAAAGTTCCAAAAATATTTTAATCGGGTTGTTTGGGCCAAAATCGTGCCCGGACCTAGCTTGTAGGCTGAATCGGCCGGCCATCGATAGGTCGCCTACATATGTCAAACGTGAACCTTGCACACTCATTTTTTATTTCCTTTTTTTTAAAATTTTTCATAAAAGAAGAAAAAAGGCTTCCAAAAATTTTGAAAATAATTTTAAAAGGTGAAAGTAATTATATACATATTAATAAAATATTTTATTTTATTTAAAAAACAAATTTAAATATTTTTCTTTTAAAAATCATAAAAAACTTATAAAATTAAGAGAAATTTTTTATTTTTTCCCTTCAAGATCTATAAATACCCCACTTTGGTGGTGGGGAAAAACCACAATTCACTAGGATCTAGTTCAGAGATAATCATTATCCTATAAGAGTCGAATATTGTTGGTAGTGATCAAAGTTTGGCTCTCTTATATAGGATAACTGTCAGCAAGATTGAATATTGTTGGTGGTAATCAAAGCCTAGTTCTCTTATACAAGCTCCAATTCTCCCCCGTAAAAGTAGGGATAAATTGTTCAGCAAGAGTTGAATACTGTTGACGACGATCAAAGTCTTGACATCAATGATGGCGATGATAAAAAACTAATCCTCTTATACAAGTAACTGCACGAGTATGTCGATGATGGCAATTAGAGGATTTGTGGATGATGGTAGTTAGGTGAAGGGCTAATGATGGTCGTTAAGAGGTAAAGGGCTGTCAACAGTTGTTGAGAGGCAAAAGGACAACATTGACAGTTAGGTGGAGGGCCGATGAAGAGGATGGTTTGGTTGCATTCTATTGAAGGCAGCAGATCCATGCTGACGAGGGCGGACAATGAACACGACAAAGGGCTTGGTTGGTGTGCTGATGGCAGTAGTCTAGCGGTACATCAATGGTGCCAATTGATTGGAGGCCTAATGGTAACGAGGCTCCAAACTTTCCTTGAAGAAGGGGTTGAGAGAGATGCTTCAAAGTGCTAAGTGGTGTATATGTTATGAGAAATCCACTTAGGCTATTTAACATATACAAGGTTGTTTATTAAAGTGTTGCTCGATGATGTTAACCTGTATAGAAGAGATCAAGAAAAATCGACCAAGGATGTTTGACCTATTTGAGATTGTTTGCCAAAATATTGCTTGATTCTGTTAATCAGTCAAAATAAATCCACCAAGAATGTTTGACCTATCGAATATTGTTTGTTAAAGCATTGCTCAAAGACATTAACATGTGTGGCGGAGGTTGGAAGAAATTCATCAAGGATGTTTGATTTATTTGAGTTTTTTTTTCAAATTATTGCTCGATAATATTAACCTGTATGGAAGTGATTGAGGGAAATCCATCAAGGAGATTTGACCTATCCGAGTTTATTTATCAAAGCATTATTCGATGACGTTAACTTGTTTGGAAGAGATCTAAAAAAAATCACCAAAGATGTGTGGTGCGAAGAGCATTGTCCGGATGTGGGATTGAGTGATCCAGCCTACGGATGGGCGTGACTCGCGAGCGCGGGATCGTGTTGCAGAGGGCGGAGTCTGGTGCGGAGGGTGGAGTTCAAGTGAGTTCGGGTTAATTTCTGGTTTTCGGGTCAACCCAAATCCGACTCAATTTTAGAATCGAGTTGGAAAACGAAACCTGAACCCGACGCGTCTCACAAACAGGTTGACCCGAACCTGGAATTTTCCTAGTTGGTTCTAGGTTCATTTTTTGGGTCGGGTCAAGTATTTACACCCCTATTGTATGGAAATGGTTGTGAGAAAGCTTTATGAAAGATGATTGATAATAATATTATACACCCATGACTACCTGTGCAGCCACCCGTTCACAGGTGTCTTGCATTTTACATTCGGGTCAAGTTGAAGGAGAACCATTTACTCTCTTGGAATAGTCCATTCAAGGGACTCGCTCAGTAGCTTAACTTTGGAGCATGCAGATCAGCTTCGTCCATATTCTCCAGGCTGTATCTCTCCCTTTCGAGGGCGACCTCAAAAGTTCCTCTCTCAGTTAGACAAATCTTTATTCTTCCCTGCTAGAGTCAAGTTTCCTATGCGAGACACATCAACTATCAAACTAACGACACATATTGCCTCCGCAAGACATCTATCACAAACAGGTCGATCTTAGGACCACATCAAGATGCTAATCACCCACTCTCACCTTAGCGGGGTGACCTTAGACTGGCTCCTTGACCTACATTGGTTCAATCTTTTGACTAAATTTTGACACTACTCGCCCGCTCTCACCTCAACGGGGCGACCTTAGACCGGCTTCCTGCTTTCTGTCAATGTTGAATCGATTCACAAGTTCATCCAACTCGCATCCACTCTCATGGTGATTGCCACTTCACTCAGCACAGACGACCGAGTTACATCAAAGACTAATGGGTTCACTAATGTATTTTATACATATTCATTGTAATTCCTCTAGCCCTATAAATAGGGGGAGGAGCGAGACATTAGGAGACACGGGAGATGGACACGAAAAGACACTAAAGAAAGATATTGTGTCAATTTTCTCTTTTCTTAGCTTAAGTTTTATTGCAAAGAGCCCTCATGTCTATTTTTGTACATTTGGTTTGGATAATAAAGATTTTGTCTAGATCTATCATTTTCTCTCTTCCTTTCCCTCTATTTATCCCGTATTCTGACTTCACCATCTTCATCTCTAGACTCTTTAGTCCACAGATGGCCCGAAGTATGGCCCAGGATCATCCACCAAATAAAATAGGATTTAATATATATTATCTTTGATGTTGAAAATATTGGAGGAATATGCTTTGCCACTACTGTGTTTTAGATTGCGTCTAAGGTTACCCCAGTCTAAATTTGTTTCTCATGAAATTGTTGCAACAATGACTATTTAATAGAAGATAGAACAATTCATATTTGTTATTGTTATTGAGGTTTCCCTCAATCTTAAATGACTTCTTTTGAACCTAATAATAATTCATGATAAATGGTCAACCTTGCTATAACCATGCCCTTGATGTTGATGCGAACATCCTTTCGAGGTTGTTGTGAAGGTTGCCCCCAGCCAAAAATCGTTTCCCATATACGATGAAAAATTGTTGTGTACTAAAACGTTTGTGATGGTAGAAAAATATAGATTTTAATGTCTTAGCTTTGTATTGAGATCCACCATACATAGATAAGAGAGAAAGGTGTGGTAATTATTAAAGACACTAGATTTTTTTTTAAAACTCAGGAAAGAGAAAAACCATGAGGCCATTCCTTAGGGGAAGGCTTTGATTCAATGTAGTAAATGTACATCATACAGAGCACATTATATGGTTGGAGTTAGAAGAATCTACTAGCATGCTAGCTGTTCTCATGAGATTGTTGGCCCATATTTTCAATCTGTAGGATCGTAGTCGGAGGACCGTACTTGGATGGCTAAGGTTAGAGAGACCATAGTCGGATGATGGTGGTTGGAGAGAACATAGTTTGAAGATGGAGGTCGAAGGGAACATAGTTGAGCGACGAAGGTCAGTGGAACCATAGTCGGTGGGTGATAGAGGTTAAAAGGATCATAATCGGGGGGCGACGAAGGTCGGAGAGACCATTGTCATGGGTGGTCGAAGGGATGGTAGTCAGGAAACGACTACGGTTAGAATGACTATAGTCGGGTGACAATGGTCCGAGGGCCATAATCATGCGGCAGAGGTCGATGGGATCGTAGTCACACAATGGTGTTCTGAGGTATCGTACTCGTGCGATGGTGTTCAGAGGAACCATTGTCGGGTGATGGTGGTTTGAGGGATGGTAATCTGCTGATTGTGGTCAAGGACTATAATCGGGTGACTGAGGTTAGAGGGAACATATCTATAATACTCGAAATGTTTAAAACAAATGTAAGCATAAATCAATTGTGTACATCTATATGCATAATTATTATATGAATAAATTGTTACACATTTCATTAACAATTAATCAAAATTAACTAAGTTCATTAATTCTTAATTATAACTATTAGCCATCATTGCATTAATTTGTCCCATTACTGTAGCCATAGCACTTAGCCATGCATGCAATGGGCTGGTTTCAAGATGTAGGAAATCAACAGGAAATCAATGGCTGAGAAGGATTTGGAATAAATTAGTGGAATTAAGAGTGAATATTTTATGCTTAGTGGAGCTTCAATTAGAAGCTTAGTGGAATTTCATGCTAATATAACCAAGGCATTTTATTCGTTCCATTCATTCCATATACACTTCCTTGAGTTGAAGGAGCTATTGTTGCCAAAAGCAGTTGGCAGAGGAAAAGCTGGGGAAGGCAACTTTGCAATGTGCTGTAAGGAATCTATAGGTAAGTTATATTAGGAAGAAAATTTTAGGACAGCAGAATTTAGTAGTTTTGTTATGAATAATGGTTGAAACGAGGTATTATTTACTTAAATCATGCAATATTGCTGATGTAGGCTGTTGTAGTTGCTGAAAACTATATGTAAGGGTGCTGTTTATTTGCTGTTTGGTGCTCTAAATTACGGAATTACAGCATGAGAATGCTGCATGTCGTTGGTAATCACTGCAATCAGCTATTATTAGCTGAAAACTGAAATCAGCACGGAAAGAAGAAAATAAAATTATTGAAATCAGCACGGAAAGAAGAAAATAAAATTATTGAAATTGGGTAGAAAAGCAAGGAAGGAAAGTAGGGAAAGAAGTTTATGAAAGAAAATAGAATTTAACTGGAATGAAGAAGAATACAATTGACGTGGTGTATAAAAGGAGAAGAAAACGGAACTTAGAAGAACGAATTCCAAATGAGGTGAGATACCCAAACAATCCATAGAAAATAATAGAAATTTTATATATTTATAAATTCATAATTGTCTTATAATAGCATTTTAATTCCAGTTTGTTCTTGCAATTTGTGTCTACAATAACACAGTTTCTGATTGATAAAATTGAATTGTATTGGAAAGATGACTTAAGTCATATATGGGGGATAAGTCCGCATAAGTAAAGGCGAAAGACCTGATAAGGTAAGCCTATACTCTCAAAATTCTAAAAGTTGGGAATTTAAGTTTCGTTTGGGACGACTTTCTTTCTGCTTCTTAAAGCTGCTTTTTAGTATAAAATTTTTAATTTTTAAACTAGAAAGCTATTTTAAGAAGCAATAAAAAAGCCGTCCCAAACGAAACCTTAAACCTTACCTTGAATGAGAGATCAACTTCAATTCTAAAAGGTAGGAGTCTGGACTCAACCATGAATTGAAACACTGAAAGGGTACAAAAGTTTATAGTCATCATATCACTTATTTTAAGTTGTTGAATAATTAGATAGATAAAAAGTGATCTTATGCATTTCTTAATTTCAATGAGTTCTAAATTAATTGTTAACAAGATTATTATTATTTCCTATACAGTACTAGTGTATTTCATTAAGCCTTAGCTCATTAGCAGTGGTTGTACTGTAGGAAAGAGGAAAAATCTCATAGGACATTAGACAAAAAAATGGGCTGACTGTTCTTTTTGGTGTACATATATTTTAAGTGTATATAGAGGTTCAAGTAGAGGCTGTACAAATACTTTTGTGATATGTAAGTAAATTTTAAAAAGTTTTAGTAAAGCTCTGTATTTCTTTTGATCATATGTGAAATTTAATTGAGATATATTACATGCTTAATGTTGTTAAGTAAAAATCTTGATATGTTAAAAAAAAATTTAAATATATTACTTTTTACTTATCTAATTTTGATAGACGTAGTTCAGAATAGGTGTAAGAAAGAAGGGGCTTGTTTAGATTTTTCTTCTCTGTTGTACTTCAGGTTGACTAGAGGGGGGGGGGTTCAAAATGGGGTATGAACAATATCAATGAGCAACCAATTAATGCCCACGATTTTGACATGAATGTTCTTTTGAGGTTATAGTAAAGGTTGCCCCCATTTAAGAATAATTTCTCACAGACGATGCCAAATTGTTGTTTACTGAAACATTCACGACAGTAAAGAAATATATAGCTTAATGTCCTAACTTTGTGAAGATGTAGCCCACATAAAATTAAAAGAGAGGGGTGTAGCAATCATAAAAAGACACTAGATTTTTTTACGTGGAAAATTTAGGAAAGAGAAAAACAATGAGGCTTGGCCCAATTAAGATGATTCCACTAGTGTTTGTCATTAATTACAAGCGATGCCTTTCCTTGGGGGAAGACTTTAGCTCAATGTAGCAAATGTATATCATACAGAGCACATTATATGGTTGGAGTTGTAAGAATCCACTGGCATGAGAATTGTTCTCATGAGATTGTTGTCTTGTATATTCGGTTGCAAGGATTATAGTCGGAGGATAGTGGTTGGAGGATCATAATGGGCGACTGATGTTAGAGGGACCATAATTGGACGATGGTGGTCGGAGGGATTGTCGTCGAGCGTCGGAGGTCAAAGGAACATAGTTGGGCGACTGAGGTCGAGCGGACTGTAGTCGGGTGACGAAGGTCGATGGAACTGTAGTCGGTGGGTGATAAAGGTCAAAATGACCATAGTTAGGGGGTCACGAAGGTAGTTGGGATCGTTGTTATGCGATGGTGGTCAGGTAATAATGCTATGAGGGCATATTTATATTACAGAGGTTTGTGGGACCATAGTCGGGCGACTATAGTCGGAGGTATCGTATTGATAGGGGGAGGTGCTGTACTCGTGCGATGGTGTTTGGAAGGATCGTAGTTAGACAATGGTGGTTGAAGGAATCATAGGCATGTAACTATGGCCAAGGACCGTAGTCGGCGATTGAGGTCAGAGTGACCAGTCAGTGAGAGACGGAGGCTAGAAGGATTATAATCGGTTGACAATGGTCGAATTTATCATAGTCGGCAGGTGATAGAGGTCTAAGAGACCATTTTTGGCGGGCGACGAAGGTTGGAGGGATCTTTGTCTTGTGACGATGGTTAGAGCGATTGTAGTTGGCAGGTAACTCTGGTTGGAGGGACCGTAGTAGGGAAATAAAGGTTGAAGGGACTATTGTTAGACGATTGAGGTTAAAGGGACTATTGTCTGGAGACAAAGGTTGAAGGGACTGTAGTCGAGGCAATGAAGGTTGGAGAGACCATAGTTAGGTGACGGAGGTCAGAGGGATAGTAGTTGGGTGACGGAGGTCAGAAGGATTATAGTCGACAAGCGATGATGGCCGAAGGAGTATTGTCGTATTTAGGATGTTGAAGGGACGGTCGTTGGTAGACTACTATGGTTAAAAAGACTGTAGTTGGCGGGTGACGAAGGTTGGAGATACCGTGGTTAGTGGGCAACTATGGTTGGAGAGATTATAGTTAGACTAGAAAGGTTGGAGGGACCGTAGTTGGGTAATGGTGGTTCGAGGACTGTAGTTAGAAGGATTGTGGTTCGGAAATGATTGTCGGAGGGCCCATAGTCGGGTGACGGTGGTCCGAGTGCCGTAGTTGGCGGGCGATGGAGGTCGGAGGGACCGTAATTGACCAGCGACGAAGGTTAGAAGGACCGTAGTCGGCAGGCGATGGTGATAAGGACAGTGGTCGGAGGACAATTTTTGTTGCACAATGGTGGTCCGAGGACCATAGTCCACGAGCGACGGAGGTCGGAGGGACCATTGTCTTGTGATGGTGGTTAGAGGGACCATGGTTGGTGGGCTACTATGGTCAAAAGGACCATAGTTGAGCGATGGTGGTTGAAGGGGTCATAGTCAGGTGTCTAAGGTTTGAGGGACCATAATCTGTGAGCAATGGAGGTCAGAAGAACCATAGTTGTCTGGTGATGAAGGCCAGAGGGATCATAGTTAGGCGATAGAGGTTTGAGAGACTGTTGTTAGGCGATGGAGATCGAAAGGAGTGTTGTCGGTGAGCAACAGAGGTCAGAAGAACCATAATTGGTTGGAGGAGGAGGTGGGGGGGGGGGGGGGGGGGGGGGGGGGGGTAGGTAGTTGGACATTGAAAGTTGAAGGGACCGTAGTCAAGCAATAGAGGTTGAGCGGCAGCGATAATAGCCGAGTGGAGGTCCGACAATGATGGTAGAGCAGAGGTCCAATAGCAACTGTTGGGCTGAGTATGACAGCTACATCCATTGTGTGGATGTCGGGTGATAGTTGGTCGATGAAAGTCCGACTATGGCAGTTAGGCGGCAAGGATTTGCTGGTGATGGTGCCTGGGTGGAGCTCTGGAATTTTTGAAGCCTCGTGGCTCTCATAAATCTTTAACCCTAGGTCCTAGCCTCTAAAGGTTTCCATTATACAAGGAGAGAGTGTCTATTTATAGATTTTGAGAGTGTCATGCCCCATAAATATGGAGAGGAACTAAAGCGAATTCAGAGTGCTCCATCGAACGGTCTGCATTGATTTCCCGATCATAGAGCATTTCTTTAGCATTTATATGCTTTAATGATGTTGAAATTAAGAGATCTTGGGCTTGTTGGATTCGTCTCTTTGAGACGGTTCAATTTGACTTTAAAGTTGGCTGAAATTAGAATTTGGATGGTCCCAATGTTAATCTCGGAAATTATCAACTTGAATGTGCTTTGAGATTCTTATCCGATCAAGGCATTTTTTGGTGACTTATCAAGTTTCATCATTTTGTGAGATAATCCTATGCATTAGTTTACTGCCTGAAGACAATTATTCCATCCATTATTTTTCATTTGTTCCTTGCCTAGGTGGGCTGATCCTATGTAATAGTATGATCCATTTTCTTGCTTATTTTGTGACAGTGTTCTATTTTAGGAGAAACTATTTGAGGAGAGCTTTCATGACATCCATTTTTTATTTTCTTAACTTTTGTACATGGTGCTATTATTATGGTCACAGGTCACAGTCAATACGCATGCCATAAATATGAATTCATATAATTTCTACCTTTCACAGATTTGTACAAGGAACTAGGTGAGTCAAGAAATGAAATGGAGAACTCTGAATATGAACGTAAAAAGGAAGATGATTTGCAAAGGAGGTTATCTGAAGCTCTCTCACGCACTCATCACCTTGAGCTGGTACGCAAGATTGTTTCCATCTGGTTCAAACTCAACTGTTTTTCGCGTTTATATTGTCACACTCCCGTATTACAGAGCATATTACAATCTTGCTCCAGAAAATAATTGAAAGAAAGCAATATTTTTCATTTTTGGTGATCTTGCATATTTCAAGTTTTAGAGCTTATTAGTATTCAATTTACTATCAGAACCAAGTACTTATGACTTGGGAGCATGCTTCAGTAGGCGCTGTTTTGCCTACTGACCATTTAGCTGCAACTTTGTCCTCGCAGTTATTTCCACCCTGTTTGGTGCTGGCAACTGATATTAACTGATCTATAAGTTGTCTTCTAAACTACGAGCTTACCTTGGAATCCTGATTTTCCTATGTTATGATAGAATGAAATGATCAGACTGATGGGCTGCTGGGCTTTACTGGCTTAATATCGTGTTAACAAAGTTGTTCTAATAAATAGTGGTTTGGCTTTCTGCCAAGTATGAGTTGAAATGTTAAGCATATACAACATGTAGGACTATGTACAGAGGCTTGCTGAGTATGTTCTAAAGAAGCTGAAGCATGTTGTAGACTATGAATAAAAGAGATGTTTGGTTATTCAGGAAAAGTATTATGATGCAAATGTTTTATAACTGAGGATATCATGAGTATTGAACATACAGCTAAAAACTGAACAAAAGGTATATTCTGTAGTTAGATTAGGGAAACTGTGATCTTTCTGTTTTATGGGTTGGATAAGGTTGGGTGGACTGGGAGCGCCAGAAAAAAGTTCAATTATGCCTATATGGGTTTATTTCGTTTGGTCAATCATTCTTTTGATTGAGATATGATGCAAGCACTAGGAACATCTCTTTCAAATGACGTGCTTGGATGGAAACATTAAAAGCATTAACCACGTCATGTAACAAACGCATTGTTCTTATTTTTTCAGAAGATTGGGCGAGATCTACTATAGTACAGTCGATGACCTTCAGTTCTCTTCTGATAGTATTGCAATTTCTTCATAGCAAAGTTCTTTGCAGTTTAAACTGATGATGCATAAGTTGCTTGAAATCATAGTTATTAGTATTGAGCCTTTTTTGTCTTGTATTTTAGGTCATTTACCTTTTTTTTTTTTAAGTTTAGCATGGCCATTTATCATTTAACCTTGTTTAATATTTTTAAGTTTATTCAAAGTTGATTTGTGATAATGATATCTATTTTTATAAATAGGGCTAGAGACTTCTAATTCAGGACAGATCATGATCTAATAAAGAAAGAAGTTTTTTTTTTTTGACTTTCTATTTGTGTAGTCGGTTATTAGTTTTGGACTTTAAGATAAATGGACAGAAAATAAAAAATAAAGTTAAACGATATTCTAGGATTAGATGGGGGCATTTAAAGAATATTAACAAAAACATTTTTGAGAGTAAGATTTTAGATCTTAAGATTTTGTCTGTGCATGAGGATATTAATGTTATGTGAAAAAATGACTAATTATATTAAGAATATTGCAAAAGATATACTTTGAATATAAAAGGAAAAAGCTCTTTAGTAAAAATAGTTTGTGGTGGAATCTAAATGTTCAAGAAAAAATAAAAATAATGTAAAAATTTTGATAATTGTGATAGATATAAAGAAACACGTAAGGAATCTAAGAAAGCAATATGCGATGCAAAGATCTTAACTTTTAATGATTTATATAATAGATTAGATACTAAGGAAGGAGAAATATATACATATAAGTTAGTCAAACAAAGAGATATGAGTGATAAGGATTTAATTCAAGTGAAGTATATTAAGGATGAAGATCAAAAAGTACTTTTCTTAGAAGTTGATATTCAACAAAGGTAGATGTGATATTTTGCTGAACTTTTTAATAAAGATTGTGAAAATACGATTAACTTTAATGACCTTAACACTTTAAATGAAAATAAAGATTTGTGTGTTTATTGACGTATTAGCAAAACCAAAGTTAGAGAGGCTTTAAAGAAAATGAAGTGTGGAAAAGCTGTTGGACCTGATGATATCCTCCAAACGAACCGAGCCGAGCCGAGTATGTGAGTGTTCATGTTTGTGTTCATTTAATATCAGGTTGTTCAAGTTTGGTTCATGTTTGTTCGAGCTTTATTGTTTTTGTTCATGTTTGGTTCATTTAAAATAATGAGTGTTCATGTTCGGTTCATGTTCGGTTCATGTTCAGTTCATGTTTGTTCGTTTAGTACTTATCGAGATTTAAAAAAATAAATATGAACGAGTTATAAACGAGCTCTACTTTTAGATGTTCATTAACTTAACAAACGAGCTTTATCGAGCTTCCTAACAAACAATTACATCTAGCATGTTCGCGAATATATTTAACAAATGTTTTTTAACTATCAAACAAACACATTCATGAACATATCTATAAACAAACACATTTATAATAAAAGCAATTGTCTATGTAACAAAGACAATGATTTATAAGTAAATCCCATCTTCTTAGAATTTTCCTATAGCAGCATTAATAAAGGCAATGATTTATAAATAAATAGCGGATAAAGCTACAATTACTTAGACAATAAGTTAAGTAATATTTGATACCTACAACAATCACTGATCCAGTAACAACTAGTGGCCACAAAAGGATTGCTCTTGCATCTTGAGAGGTTTTCTTTCGTGCTTTCTTAGTAAAAGGATTTTCTTGTTGGACATGTTTTGTTACAACTGTTGGACTTGAAGATGACCTAACACTAATTTGAACATCATGAACTATTAATCCTAACTGCTTTGGTGAATTTTCAGACATACCTTTAAAAGAGAAGTCAATAATTATATTAAACATGAATCATATTTGCTAGTACATATATTCAAGTTCAAAATCGAATACAAATCGAGCTTTTATCGAGCTTAATGTCGAGCTTGTTCACGAACTTCAAATGATGTTGTTCACGAACATAAATGAGCCGAACACATTAGTGTTCAAGCTTGTTTATTTAATAATTGAGTATTTAAAATATTGTTCAAGTTTGTTTGTTTAGTTAATTAAATGATTACGAACGTGCTTTAAACGAACTGAACAACGAGTAGCTTGTCGAACGTTTGGTTCGCGTGCAGCCCTATAATCATTCTAGCGTCAGTAAAAATAATTACAAGCACATGAATCAATATTATCAATCTTATTCTCATACATCCATCATATCAATTATATGCAATCAATATTACTATCCATTCATATGTTGTATATGTACACATGTCACTACTCTATTTATCAATATTATTAGTATATGCATGCATCAGTATACAACAAGGCAAGACATCCAGCTTTAATGTGGTGTTTTCATCTATTGCTTCTTCATATCATTATTATTCATCTTTTATCATTATTGCTTTCGAAAATCATTAAGAGTTGTCACCTTCTATCTGTCGGTGTAATTCGAGCATTTGTTATAAGCTACAACCGAGATAACACCGCAAATCATCTTTAAAAGAAAGTTTGTCGGCCCTACTCTCCTACGCAGGGTATTATGTTTTATTGGCCAACTCATTTTATATTGTTAACAACCAGCCTTTCTTGCTTATGCAAATGCCATAATCAAAATGCAGTATGAAATAGTCAATTATGTGAAATGCAAGAAAATCTATATAATATTTATCTTGTTAGAAAATCATTACTTTAATTCTACGAGGTGAAATTTAGTGATGTTATTGTCAAAATATTTACATTATTCATATTTATTATATACAAAAAATATACACTAATGTTGACCTGTGAAACAAAAAAAATCATTGAAATGTTGTACCTGTCCGGCTACATGTCCGCCTCTCCACGAACGCCGCTCAAATCATACTACCCCGATCTTCGCCATACCTACACACGTCGATGTCGCATCCCACAGGATCGAATCGTCGTTAAATGACAAAGCAAATAGAGGTTCCGCCTCTTCTGCTCAAACTCGAGACCCCCCCTTGCAGCTGAAGCTCCTTCGCCTCCTTCATTATTGTTTGACTCCGTTCCTTCGACGACATTCCCTTTTCCTTGTCGGATCGGAAGTTACAACATTTTGATTGGAGGGAATGATGGAAGCTCGCTCTCTGTGAGGAAGCCGGCCATACTCAAGCCCTAGTTGTAACGACCTTCCTTCTCCATTGCCGATCGACTTCGGCTCCTTCACTGTTGTGCAACTTTGCCCCTCCGACAACGTGCCTTCCTATCAAATTGGAAGTCATGACATTTTGAGCGGAAGTAACGACGGAAACTCGCTTGCTGTGAAGCAGGGGACTCATGACGAACATGACCTTGATGCATGTAGACATTGAATGATGATCAATTTACAACAATTACAAATGAATAATAATCATCAGAATCCGTGAACACATAAGACAAGATGCACAATTAATGATGCTGATGAATGCAACAGACTCCTACAACAATCCCTAGAAGGTCAAATGTATTGTACTTGCAAATAATAATAGCAAAGTTACAAGTGCGTGGGTGCCTCCTACACGTATCCCCAACACAAGCAATAGAGCTTGTAGATTGAGATGACAACACTGATATTTAATAGTGGAAGATTCGTCCCTACAAACAAGTACAATCAACGACCACCTAAGATTGGTCAAAGGTGTATATGATGCAGGAACAATGACTCTTCTACGAACACTTCCAGGAGATCGTATTCAATACAACCGGTCCCTGTAAATAAACACGATCCATTTGTGGATAACAACAGTGGGTACATTGTGGAAGACTCCTGTGGACACAAAAGTATACAAGAGCATATGAAAAATATGAGCATCAGCTAACTCTTCTAAGAGAATCCTTATATGAGGAGGGCACTCTTCTTCCTAACAGAATGTAAGAGATGTTTGGGAAAATTTGAACTAAACTTCATGGTGTTTTAAAGTTTCTATCTTTGCCTTTTGTCTGAGAGAAAACATCCCTGACATCTATCGGCCTTGGAAGTGCAAATGATTTTTGAAGTTTGACATATTAACATAATATACCATGCACACTTATATTGCTACGGTACTGCCTCTGTCGATGCTGTTCAATCAAAGAATTCAAGTACCTATTGATTTCTTGGATAGAATCCTCCCATGAGAAGGATACATCCTATAAGAATGGAAGTGTTGTTTTAGCAAATTCGAACTGAACTTCCTGTTGTTCTAATGTTCTTTTAAGAAATACAAATTCCTTCGATATCTCTATGACGATCAGATTATTATTCTTATTGAAGAAGTCAGGAATCGACAAGAGTACCCAGATAACTCAACTTATCTTAGAGGCCAACTACCTAACTATGGAGGCTACATATTGTAGAAATCCACAATACCGTAGATCCTGAAAAGGATTATTTTCAACGTAGCAACCACTGATTTCAAAGTATAGGATATGAGTAAGAATTCAATCATATAAGATTTAAATGATTGATTCTTTATTTAAGCCAATAACAGAAAATGATGATGTCATAATAGAAGGGTTGCTTATTAATCCCTATACGAGCCCTAAAAAGACTTTTCGGTGAATGAGAAAATGGAGTTTACATCAAAACAATAAGATATCTCATGAGAATCAGGTGACAACGCTATGATTCACCTATAAGAAAAAGTAGGAAATCGGTAGTAAGAATCATGGGCCGCTGAAGCACGATGCCATGCCACCAAATTTGCAACCTTCGTACTAGTAGATAGAAGACGTCAACAAAGCCTGAAATAAAGCCCTGCACATTCAACAATAATTGTCACTTATGCAGTTGAACAACCCTTCGTATTGCATGCAAACATCTTAAAATTCCCCCATACATGCACCATAATGTATATACACATAAGTACACCAAAAGGGTAAATGCAATCACAAGACCCACATGGGCTCTCGACGAGCGTGCCTTGAATATACACGGGACGTCTAGAGGTGTGGGAGGGTCAATAAATAAACGTAGTTCAAGCCCGATCCTTCTATGCGGGTAGATAGGATTCGACACGGCTTAAACTATCAAACAGATATACTATCAGGGTGTCGATCGGAATATCTATTTTATATGTTCTTATAAGGCCTTTAACAAAAAAAATTCATTAACAAAAATATAAAGCCTACGAAATGTGATTCTTTGTCGACAAGTAGGTAGAGTTGACAAGGTTCAATTTACAAATAAAAATAATCACACTCTGATGATGGTCGTGTTAAATGCAGATCTCACCGAATGGGTTAATTTCAAAAATTTCAAAATGCCCTCAAACGCCCATAAAATTCAAAATTTTGAAAATACTAAAATCCAAGATATTTAAAATTAAAATATAATTATCAAACATTAAAAGCAAACACTCATCCATCCTCCATAACAGTTTGCCGAGATGGACAAATTAAAAACTATTTCAGCTCACAAAGAGCTAATGTCTGGTCGAGAATATCATTATGATTTATTCTCAAATAATCTCCTGCCAGTAAGGACGTGGAACATGTCCTCTAACCGACAGTTCTCCGCTAAATGGCAATGCAGGTAAACGATTATGACACGGAGCTCTCTAAATTGGGTGGCTTTGCCGCCAAATGACACCTCTAAATTACGGTTATGGCCAGAGCCAATATGTTTTTTAGTGGCGTCAAATCTTTGAGGTATGAATCAATAGAATATGATCGATAGGGCACAAAGCCCTCTGTTAGCTAAGGTGTTTTTAAGGCAAATATCCATCCCAGGTCTACAAGGTATCGTTGGTCGACACAACCCATAGTTGCCGACAAGGATCTTTCTGTTAGGTTGGGTTGACTAACTCTGACTAAGTAGACTTGGAACCACGATGGTCCGGAATGACGGAACCATGAGATCTTGCTCGGGTCCTTCATCCATTTCCTCATCATCCACTTTATGTATAAGATGGTGAAATTTTTAATTTTAAATATCAAACTTTCCGCATTTCCAAAAGTCCATGCTGCTACTATATGCTAGATAACATGTATTCCTACGTATCTGATCGATGACTAGCCTTAATCAAAAGTTCTCTCTTGTAATCGGGAGGGGTAATTAACTATAGGGGCTTGCGCCTATAGGAAACCATAACTTAGATCATAAAGTCCTCGCAAAATGAGGGCGAAATCTCTGGGTGGTGTCTTATCTACAAACTCATCTGCCTTCCCAAAATTTATTCCGGATCTTAATTCCGTTAAAAACTCGACCGAGAAAAAGCAGCAGGGGAGGTCGGACTGAATTTTTAGAGCCCATAGGTAAAAACTTGAAAAATCAGAAGAAAATGCATTTTTATCGATTTTGAAGATAAGAAATATATCAAATTCAAAATCATTGAAAACTAAAATAAGATTTGGATTATTTATAATAAATAGAAGAAATCTCTAAATAAAATTGACGGATAAAAAAACTCCTAACAACCTTATCTCTTTCCTCTTTTCCTTCAGCAAGGCACAGTGCGAAAATTCAAAATTTTCATTTAAAAAAAAATCATTTTAATTTTTTTTTTGAATTATTACAATTTCCTCCCGTAACCTAATAAAAAAGGTTTGAAATGTGGTTAGATAATAGAGAATAAACCAAAACTTGAGTGGTTGGCACGATAGTGTCTGATATGCTATGATGCACGGACACGGACACGGCGACACGGACACGACACGACACGGACACGGGACACGACTTTTTTTGAAAATATAGGACACGGGTACGGCGCGGACACGGCAATACATTTTTTTATATAGTGTATATATATTAATGTAATATCATATTAAAAATGACAAATAATAATAAATGAATGATATGATAACTTGTCTAGCTTATAATATAAAATATTTAGTACAAAATATCTAGTACAACCACAAAAATATAAGCAAATAATCACTTACTACAACATCAAGCATTCAAGCTTCAACTACTAGGATTAGCTTTAGAGGTTTGTTTTTGGCCTTCAATATCATCATCATTGAATATCACTACTTTCAACTCTGGTTCAACAAGAGAAAGATTTGTAATTGTGCAAAAAGAGAGGAGATGAAAATACCTTCACTGCCAAAGAGAAATGAAAATGAGAATATTCGATGAATGGGTATTAAATGCAGACGTTGATTTGGTGTTGTGGATATGAAATAAGAAATTTAGTTTAAATCTCAAATATAAGAAATTATATTTTTTAAAAAATTATAAAATAATTAAGATACGCGTGTCGGACACGCGTGTCCAATTTGTTTTTAATATTTTTTTTAATCGGACACATTTTCGGCGTGTCCGACACGTGTCGAAGGAGTGTCAGACGAGTGTCGTGTCGGACACGGTGTCGGACACTGCACGCCTCTTTGAGGAGAAGTGTCGGTGCATCATAGCTGATATGTTTGTGCACAATTGTATAGTGATAGCCTAGGAGTTTGATTAGAAAGCCTGGCTCATTTGGTGTTTTAATGGTTTGAAAAATTAGTTCACGAATGCTGTGCCGATTAGTATGAATAGTGAATTGAGTGCCCCACAGGTACTAGTGCCATTTTGCTACTACTTGGTGATGGTGAACATCTCTCATATATTTGTTGAAGCTTGTTGGATACATGAGTTTCTTGCTAAATAAGGTTATTGATTTTTGAGTGGCTGAGAACGATCAATTTCTAATCGGATGCATCTATATCTACTATGTAAGCTTTGAGATGGTATGTGTGATAAGGGAATTTAATAGAAGTTGCTTGAGGTATTCAAATGATTCTTGCATTGTATCTGTCCTAATGAAAGCATTCCATTGTAGCAGATTGGTTTGTGGACCTATAATGTTAGCAAATTTCAGATAAAGTGTTGATAGAATCCAGCAATGCCCAGAAAGCCATGAGAGCTTTAAAAAGAATTTCATCAAAATAAATGATTGCAAGCCCATCTGGGCAAGTTCGTACAAGTTTATTCATGAGATGTTGGAAGGTGGAGGATGCGTTGGTGAGTTCGAAATGCATGAGAGTGAATTAATAATGACCCTGATGGTTCTAGAAGGAAGTTGTATGGATGTTGTCTTCTGTCATCTTTATTTGATATGAGCCTGCATGGATATATAATTTAGATAAAATTGTGGCTTCGTGAAGATCATCTTGCAAGTCATCCATTGTGGTTATGAATTTATTTGGAATTATGATGTGGTTAAGGGCATGATAATCAACACAATGTCATGTGTTGTCCTTTTCTGGCTAGAAAAAACTAGAGAAAATATGACACTTGAATTGAGTCGGATAATATTGGAATGTTGCATATGGTTGGGAAAAAAAATGTAATAGTGATTTTTTAATAGTGAGGATAATGGAAAGGGTTGTACTTAAATTGGTTTGTCATTGGAGAGTAGCTTGGTATGATTAAAAGGATGGTTTTGTAAGGGTATCAAAACGGATTAATGGGTTGGTTTTAGGTCTAACTCAAAATTGGCTTGACCTGAATCCCCTCAACTTAAACCTAACCCGTTTAATAAATGGATAAAAAAGGTGAACTCGTACCCAATCAACTGACAACCCAAATTACTTGAACTCTATGCGATAATCCGTTTTTTATTATTATTTTATAACATGTCAACTATAGAGTTTAGATTAATTTATAAATAATCATAAGATCATGTTAAAAAATGAAAGAATTTAACAATATTAAGCATGGAACTTTTGGGTCAAAATTGAGCAGGTTAACCCAAACCCGAACCTTATTAGGGTTGAAATTCTTAACACGACCCATTTATTAAACGGGTTAGCTCGAACATGGTTTTTAAGAATTGGGTCTGGTTTAGGGCTGAGAATCATATCATTTATTGAAATCTCTACGATTTAGAGGATGTCTGTCGTATTTAGCAAAGAGGAGGTTGACATAACTGTTGAAGTATCAGCACCTGCAAGTTAGCAAAGCAAAAATAGAGAAGAAAGGAAAGCAACAGAACAAATCATCTCCTTCTTGCTCGTATTCACTGTAGCAAAGCATACATATAGTGAAGAGTAGTAAAAAGGAGATGTTGACATCGACGATCCAGATTAGACCGTTAGAGATTAACGGGTGAGATGAGAGGATCATTTTGCACAGATTGAGCACACTCATGGTAACCGCATAAAGTCTATTTCTGCTCATTAGCCCCCCGCAAGCTAACATGTATCTCTGATAATGTGAGCTTGGAGCGGAGGAGGAGGAAGCGTGGAATAGATAAAGACTTTGTAAAGACATCTGCTATTTGATCAACAGTGTGCAGATGAGTGATGTAGACAAAGGGGGGGTCAACACAAGTCCAAAATAATTCAGATTTTGGCTTCCCTTGAGTCTAGTAGCTCAATCAAAATTGAGCTAGAATTTTAGCTCATTTATGAGCTAGGCTTTAGTTCATAAAAAATAAAATTACAGACCGACTCAACCCCAATATACCCCATCTTGAGCTGGCTCCATTTTTCTGTCCGATCTTTGATTCCTGAAAAGTAAGTAGTAAAAGATAGTCCAAGACAAGTAAGAGTATTTGCCAATCATCAAAACATAGTTCATAGACCTGAATTTGCAACAATTTTATCCCTAAAGAATGATATAGAATAATGAAGTACACTTCAATTCATCAAAATACATAAACAAATAACTACATTATTTAAAGAATAACTTTTATACTGAATATTCCCTCATCTGATAAAAAGCATTGAGCTATATAATTTCAAATTAGAGACTTTATATATGTGAAGATTAGACCGATGAGAGGTATTAGTAGTTTTGGAAAAATATAACAAAGATCAGAGCATGATTTCAAAACTACTCAGCTCACTTTTCACAGACCTAAACATGAAAGCAAAATTAATAGTTTGCATACATGGCTTAGTAGGCTATCATAGCCTAAAATAAAAATCAATATTTTAAACTAATAGGATTGGAAATACTGTTCTATAATAACAAATTGAAGTGTTGTACAAAAAATAGAAATTGAAATAAATACTGAAAATAAATGCATTTAAATAATTTCCATGTTAACTGAAACATAAATAAATAACTTATAGAAAAAAGCTCCAAATGAGCAATATCCATTCTTTAATGACATCCACTCGTTAATGACATCCCTTAGAGTTTAAATAGCTAAAAGCTCCAAATGAGCAATATCCCTAGTGGCTTGAGCTGAAACCACAACCAAAGGAAGATACTGAATAGAAGCTTACCGCTTGAGCATCAATTAGCAACAAACTATCTTTAATACCCTTATATAAATACTTATTCCTAGCCTTCCAAGAAAGATAAACCAAATTACAATACATGTTAATTAAGAACACATTACTTGAACAACTCCGTATTATCTACTGACAATAATCTTCAACTGAGCTGAAAGAGGGAATATCAAATCCCCATTTGTTTAAGTGTTGAAAAACCTCTCTTAACTTCCAACACTTTGTTGTCACATGTTCTATATTTTCAATAGCATTACAACCTTTAGGACAAGAAATACCATCCTGCAATCTTCTATAAGATAGGAACTGAAAGGTTGGAATTGCATTATTGAACAAACGCCACTGAAACACCTAATGTCTAGACATAAGCTTCACCTTTTTGATCCACTTCCAACAAAGAACACATGAATGATCGTACATTGAAGCTTCAAAAGCCATAGTTGAGATCAATTTCCCAAAATTTTGGTTTATAAGTTCCACTATATCATCACCCATCTCCTACATTATTTAAATTTGACATATACTCTTCACAAGCTCAAACCCAAAGACTTTACGGAGCTCACATACATCCCAAACTCTGTCTAAAATGAAATTGTCAAAAGTTAAGCCTTCACTTCCTAGATTTGCCACAAATGTAGGTCATTTATTAATATGTTTATCCCAAATCCAAATATCCTTGAACACATCATTAGAGCTGCCATTTGAAATTTTCCATCTAACAATGGAGTTTAGAAATTTTCCACCTTAAAAGATAATTTTGCAAGTACTCGAGCTTCCCTTTTTTAATTTAACCTCACCAAACCAAGACCCATATTTTGGAGAAAGAGAGTTATGTAATAAAGAGTCTTTATCTTGAACAAATTTCCATGCCAACTTAGCTCTCAAAGGAATATCTTTACTTGTATAAGAGTGTAGACCACGTCCTCTTTCTTTAACCAGTTTGAACAACACATTCCAACTAACATAATGAAGGCCAAGGCTCTATTCCGCTTATTCCATATAAAATTTCTACACTTCTTGTCAAGTTCATCAAGAACACCTTTAGGGACAAAAGAATGCTTATAATGAAAAGTAATGTAGGATAACAAAGTTGATTTTACAAGAACAAACTTCTCTACCAAGGAAATGAACTTAATTCCCCAAATATATAGTTTTCTCACGGCTTTGTCAATAATGATCTGAAAGTCCGCCCATATAAGCCTCCTCAATACAATCTTTACACCAAGATAATTGAATTCTTTAACTTGTTTAAACCCCATAATGCGATTTATTAACTTTTTTTCCTCCTCTTAACATGCTTACCAAAAAGAATAGAAGACTTGTTATTGTTAATCCTTTGCCCCGTCCACCCACAAAACTCCAATAAAACACCCTTGATCTCTTTAACTACCTTAATGTTAGCTTCATAAAAAAATAATTGTATCATATATATAGAGCAAATGAGAAATCCTCAGGCCATTTGGACAAATACAAACACTAATAGATTTACCTTTCTAAATAAAAGCATTGGATAAAAGTTGAGAGCTAAGAATAAAAAGAAAGGGTGATTAAGGACAACCTTGATGGAAGCTTCTCTTAGCATTGATCTAATTAAAATGAGTTCCATTAATCATCAAAGAGAATCTTGGATTTTCCACACATTCCAAAATGAGTTTGAAAAACTTCTAAAAGAAACCAAAATACTCCAAAACTTTTCTCAATGTGCCCCAACATATGCAATCATAAGCTTGCTCCATATCAATTTTGAAAGAGACTAAACCTTTAGAAGATTTAGAAAATTTGAACTCGTGAAAAACTTCTTGAGCAATAAGCACATGATTTGAAAATGACCTCCCCTCAATAAATGCAGCTTGCTCTATCGAAATAAATTTATGTATAATGGGAATCATTATATTCAAAATCATCTTGGCAGCTTTCTTGTGGATTTTTTTACAAAGGATGATCGGCTTGTAATTAGAAGGGCTCATATGATTTCTTGTCTTCAGAATAAGCACCACTAAGGTATCTTTCCACTCCGCATCATGCTTCTAGAGTAAAAAAAATTGTTTAATAGCATTCCAAAAATCTTTCTTAATAATACTCCAATAAGCTTTGAGAAAGGAGTAAGTAATACCATCATTCATAGGAGCTATGTTAACAACAATTTGATTCACAATTCCCTCAACTTATTTCAAAGAAACATCCTTATTCAACAAACTTCTATCATCTTTATCAAGAGAACATATCGTAGAAGGCCAACCTTCTAGAACACATTCCCTTTCCTTTCATTTAATGTTGAAGAATCAAATAAAAGTATCTTTAATATGAATTTGATATTCAACCAAATCTCCATTATCATCTTTAACCTTAAAGATCCAATTTGAATTCCTCCTTGAGCTAAAGATTGAAAAAAAATCTGGAATTCATATATCCTTCCATCATACATCTTGTTTTTGCACGTTGTCTCTACCAAGTATCCAGACGAGCCAAAGTAGAGTTTAGCTCGTTCACATTTGTCTTAAGACTCCAGCTATCCTCTTCCAAGAGATGACCTATATCCGCCTCTTTAACCTGCAGCTCCAAAATTTCTTTTATGAGACAATCCTTCAATTGATTAAAATTTTTTAGCTTGGCTTTACTCCAGAAGGACAAAGCTTTCAAGGTTCTATTGCACTTGATATTTAGAGTATTAGAATAATTACCAGCAACCTTCTTATTCCATTCTTTCCTTACCACAACAAAAGATGTCGGGAATGAAGACCAAACATTTTCAAATCTAATAATCCTTTTAGTCAAAGGCTTTAGCTCCAAAAGATTTAGTACCAACGGACAATGGTCTGAAGCAACTCTAGCAAGATGCTTAACCACCATTCGATGGGAAGAATTGAATGCTGTTGAATTTAAGAAACATCTATCCAACCTCTCAAAAATTGGAGCCCCGTTAACCCTCTCAAGTGTGTGTTTGGGGTATCCTCAGGAAAATTCTTGGGATACGTTGTTCGACATCGAGGCATCGAAGTCGACCCCAACAAGATCAAGGCAATCATGGAGATGCCACCTCCAAAGAACCTTCGACAGCTTCGTTCGCAGCAAGTGAGTTTTGGACCAATACACCCAACCTCTTAAAGGTCATTATTAACCAAAAATGAATACATCTCCTTTGGTCCTCAGGAAAAAACAAATCTCTTCCCTCCCATTTTATCCTCCTTAGATAATAAATAATTAAAATCTCCAACCACTACCATAGGCAGATTTTTGGAGGAGTATGCTTCCAACTTACTCCATAATTCCCTCCTTTTATATACATTTTTACTCCCATGACTGAAGAAACCATCCACACACCTTTATTTATCACATCTAATTCACCAATAACAAACTGGCAAGAAGACTCCAAAATAGAGAAAGAAGCAACAATGGATTTCCATAGTACCAGAGTCCCTCCAGATAACCCATCTGAGCATACTTGATGATAATCCCAATATGTACCAATCAAAATATCAACTTTCCTTATAACAATGGAAGTTATTTTAGTTTCCAACAAACTCACAAAAAAAAACTACATGCTCAATAACAAATTCTTTAAGATATAGAGAAACTTGCCTCTTTCTAGCTCTATAATTCCAAAAACCAATTGATGACATCATTGATCAAGAGGGGGATAATTCCCCACTTTATCTATTATCTCACCTTCCATTTTTCTACTTATAAGAGACAACTCAATAAGTCCTAGACCTCTAAGTTCTTTATATAAATTTTTATTTGCATTAGAAGAACCCCCTTCTTTTACGCAAGAAGAATCATCCTTCACATCCACTTCAATTCCTTCAGCCGAACCAACTACAACTTCTACCTTGTCCTTGGGGACCAGAGAAGACGCACCAACTACACCACTTGGGTCCATTTCCTCCTCCTCAGCAATCTCACATTAAACATTAAATATATTATTATCAGCTGGAAGAAATAGAGAATTACAAACCATACTTATAATAGGATCTGAAGTGGTTACTTACATTGCACCATCACATACATCACCATCTCCTAGTGGAGGATGCACCTCCTCCAAAACTGGATTTAACGCATCGCCATCCTAGAAACTACCCCTTCAATAGTATCTTTAACACTTATATTGGATTCAATAGCAACTGAGTCTTTAATCCCAGCATCACTCACCACATGAAAACCTAGTTCTCCTAGCTTCGATGTTTTTAAATCTTCTTCTCCCATAATTAATATGGACCCAAGGAACATATCCGGCTTCACAGACCTCATCATTACCATTCAAAATGCAACCATGAGCTCCAAACATTTATTCTTGAGATGACCAATCTTCCCACAATTGAAGCACAAATTAGAGACCATTTCATACTCAGTCTTCTGAAAGAATCTACCCGAGCACCCTTCCACCCAAACATCCAGGGGAGGCTTATTATCCAACTTGATACGGACATAAATTCTCTCAAACTCCCTCCTTACCCATTGAAACATGCTCCCATCTATCAAATATGGTGTCCAAACTTTAAAAGCAATCTTGCATACATTAATTTCATCCCAACACTATAGCAAAAGATTTGGCATTCTAATCCACACCAGAGTTGATAATCCCTTTAAAGCAGATGGCGAAAAAGTTGGCGACCAGCTGTTAATACCAATGATATGTCCATTAACATACCACGGGCCATTAGAAAGAATTGAATGCAATGCCTCTCCCTCATTAAAAGCACATATAATCCAACCCAAACCAAGCAGGGTCAGATGAAATTTACCAAATTTTGGCAACTACCTCCTTATTTCCATGCAGATCACTTGAAGAGGAACATTATCAGTAAAGGCTTTCACTACTAATACATTATGAAGATTTTAAGAGTTTTCAATTTAATTCTGCATATTAAGTTTCACCACAAAGCCATCATCCATCAAACATGGCCCATAGTCCAAATTAATAACTCTCATGTTAGATTTCTTATTCCGCACATTGTGCAATACATTTCCACCAAGATGTTTGAGTATCTCAACAATATTATCTATTACATTAGATGAGTTCAATTCTCTGGATTCACATTGATGAACCTTATCCATGTTAGTTGCCAAGCTATTCGACCACAACCTTTTAACATCATCCTTAACAGTCACTAAGTTACCAGCAATAGGCTCCTCCATACAAGATTTTCCCGCCAAAGTGTCCGCATTAGGATGCACTCCACTATTACTCCCAACAAGTAGCTTAGAATTTACACCTCCACTCCTAGCCAACATCAACCTTGAGGAAGAAGAAGCTTCGACATTTGAAACAAAATTACAAACTGAAACCTGAGGAGACCAAAACATTCTTGCCTTTTTCGATATCTAGAATTAATTTCTTTGAAGAAATCAGGCTGCCTTCATTATTGATTAATGGTCTATCATTCCTTAATTTCAACCTAGCATCTTGAGCAGATGGAATAATACCAACACCCACTGAACCATCTCTAGAAGCTGAAGAAGAAGAATTAAAAAAAGAATGAGCAAGAAACATTGAAACTTCATACTGATGACCATCACTAGGACCACTAGCTGGTGTGTTCAAGCGACCCTTCGCCACCATCAGAAAACCCGATGAAAAGCCTCCAACAAAAATTTGAGAAATTGCCTATTCTTTCTAAAAACCTAGATCTTCTCTCTCTAACTTCTTCAAAATTTCAATAATTCACTAGTTGAGAACTCAAAGGTAATTAGTAATTAAGTGTTAGATGATTCTATTGCACTTTCTTCTAAAGAGGCTGTGCAAGTGAATCTTCATAGTGGTAAAGTTTTACCTCCATTAGCATCTACTGTCGATAATGAAAAATAGGCCATAGATAATCCCAAAGTTTCAACACACCCTTAACTAGCATAAGATGAAGATGCATATAATCAGAAGGTTTCTAAAGAGATTATAGCTTTTTAGCTCATCTCAAAAAATTAACTATGCAACTGAGTATTTACGATACTCTAGTTCTTTCTAATGAAAAGAGAGAGGTTTTAATTAAAGCATTACTTGATCAAGAGATATATATGGCTCAATTTACATGAATACAATTATAAGAAGAGGTACATTTTAAAGAGGTTCTAGGAGTAATGTTCTCGGATGAATACTTGTTATTGGGAACCACAAGTCATAATCGCTCATTATATATCTTTATAAATGTGGAAAACTTTAAGTTCTTCTATATATTTGTTGATTTTGGTGCATTAGTCAACATAACAACTCTTAGAATTATTGTTTATCTAAGGGTGGATACTTAAAAACATAGCTCTAATTAAAAAATGTTACGAGGTTTCAATGAAAAGGGTGAGAGAGCTTTGGGTTCATTAACCCTTCTTTTAAAAATTGGCAACCTAAACAATTGAAGCCAAGTTTCGCATAATAGATTCATAAGGTTCTTTTAATGCTCTCTTAGGTATACCCTGGCTTCACAAATATATAATGGTTCCTTCTACTCTTCATCAGTTTATCAAATACTCTCGTGAGGTTGTTAATCATTATATTAAAAGTAATTTGCAGCCACTCTCAATTCATGAAGTAGCTATATATAAAGATGCTTCATATCATATTCCAAAAAAGTAGATATTCTTTTTTAGAAATGTCAAATTGATGGGAAAAAAAAGATAAAAAAGGAAAACAAAATGTTAAAGAAAATAAAGTAAAAATAAATAGTATTGCATCATGATATTAAATGGAATGTTTGTCCGTCTCCTCCCCTTCCTGTATAAAGAGGAGGTGGAATGGCTCAATGAGCTAGAGGGAGAGGTAGCAGATGACAAAATGAAAGAATAAAATAAAATGAGAATGAGTTCAAACAAATAAAGGCTCATGTAATATATATCAATTTAGAATCCAGCTCGGACATTGAATCCTATGTGTTTGAGAAAAATAAATAGGCCATTGAATATAGAAATTTTGTTGAAAGACCAAATTTGAAGTTTATATAGAAATAGATGGTGACAAGTATAGGGACAAAATTGTTGAAGAAGATAATACATAAAAGTTTATCTTTGAAATGTTAAAAATTTATGTAGTGAACATATTCTAATCCAATTATCCCAACATAATATAGTTGGGTTGGTAGTCAAAGTTTCTGCTACTCTGAATCTAAATTGTAAAGCCAATACATTTATACCTTCCAAAAGTTCAAATATAAAAACCAATGTAATCCTTGATGATCCATTCCTAAATATAATAATAGAACTTCCTTTTGATTGGTACTCTATTTGTGTAAATTATTTTGCTAAGCAAGATTTAACACCATCTATTTCGACTTGAGGTGCAGCTCAATAATTCAAAAATATGTGGAATATGTATTAAAAAAAATTGAAATCAAATGTAAGTGTTGGTTTTGATACTTTTTATTTATTTGATAATGCTTGTCAGGTTAGGGATGCACCCATCAAACTCGAAGAGGATATTAAATCATATGTTAATGAATTTAAATAAATTAACCTGAGTAATAAAGAAAATCCTGATTTGATCTTTATAAGTTCTTTATTTAATGAGGATATGGTAGATAACTTGAGCAAGTTTCTTTCAAAGTTTAAATATGAGATAGCTTAGAGTTATGAGGAATTCCTAAGTTTATCTATATAAATAGCTATCTATAAACTTGAAATTCAACTTAATATGATTTATATGAAATAGGAACCTCAAAGTATGTGGATTGAAATTCAACAAGTAGCTACTAAAGTTAAAAATTTAAACAAAGATGGCTTTATGAAAGAAGAGAAATATACAACCTGATTAATGAGCATTATTCTAGTAAATAAGAGAAATGGTTAGATCCATGTATTCATTAACTTCAGAGATCTAAATAAAGCCTATCTTAAAGCTAAGTTCACATTGCCCACACTCATGGTAGATATTTATTCTTTGCAGTTAATATTCTCCTTTATTGATGGCTCATTTGGATTCAATTAAATAAAAATTGCTCTTAAAGATGAAAAACATAAAATATTTAGAATGTTGGTAGGAGTGTTGCTATAAGGTTATGCTCCTTGGAGAAAAGAATGCTATAGAAACATACTAATAGGAAATGATAAGGATATTTGATGAACTTATTCACCAATAAGTAGAGTGTTATGTCAATGATGTAGTCATTAAAAGTTATAAAAGAGAATACCATATATATGCCATAAGAACAATTTTTGAATGATTACATGAGTATAATCTTAAAATGAACCCTCTAAAGTGTGAATTTGATATTAATTTTGGGACGTTTCTAGATTTCATGGTTAGACACTGCTGAATAAAAATAGATTCTTATAAAATTAAAGCAATTTTGGATATACCACCACCTAAAGTTTTAATCAATTGAGATCTCTCCATGGTTAATTAACATATCTGAGAAGAATCATATCCAATCTATTAGGAAAATGTCAACCATTCAAAGCCTTGTATAAGAAAGATGTTCATTTTTATTGGGATGATAGTTGTAAAATGGCTTTTAAAAATTTAAAATAGTACTTAATGAATCCTCTAGTTTTGGCTATCCCCATTCATGGGAAGTCATTAATTTTGCATATAATAGCTTTAAACAAATCACTTGATATTTTTTTAGCTTTGGTTAATAAGTAATGAAAAGTGAATGCACTTTATTACTTCATTAGATAGTTGCTTCTAACTGAACAAAAATATCCTCCAATTAAGAAGCATTATTTGGCAATGATCTTTGCTGCTAAAAAAATAAGGCATTACATGTTATCTTATAAAGTAAAATATGATATCCAGAGTAAATCCATTATAATATATGATGACTCATTTGAAGTTATCAAGAAGATTAGTCTGGTGGTCAGTGATTCTTATACAATTTGCATTACATTTACCTCCCATCATGCTGTGAAAGGCTAGGCCTTAGAAAATTCTGTATAAGCACATCCAATTCTTAATTCACTTTTAAGTATTGAGTTTACTAATTAGGAGATCATGAAATTAAAAGTAAACAAGAACTCTGCCTAGGAGTTTTATTTTGAAAATTTATTCTCTTGGGAAAGTTAGAATTGGTATTATATTTATCAATCTAGAAAAATGCTTATTATATTACTCTTACTAGATATCTTAACCCTATATGAACAACAAAGGTGAGTCTGAGGCACTAATTACTAGTTTAGAGTTAGTGATCCTAAATAAAATTAAGGAAGTTAAAATCATCAAGGATTCACACCTTATCATCAACCATGTTGTAGAAATTTGTAAAGTATTAAAGAAATTTTTTGTTATATATCAATAATATATGATGAAACTTCTTGAGCAGATTATGAATGTGACTTTGTATAACATACCACATGGAAGAAGCCTTACGATGGATGCCCTAACAAATCTTACTGGAGAATTATATTATCAAGAAGAATATTCTATTCTAATAGAAGTCCAAGATCACAAAATGTTGTTGCCCATAGACTCAAAGAAATAAATAAAAAATTCTTGACATAATTAAAAATATTTTCATTGTGGATGATGAAGTGGTAAACTGGAAGCAAACCTTCACCGACTACTAGTGAGAATGAAAGCTCCCTCAGAATAAATTGATTACTAAACAAATTAAAAGATGATCATAATATTATAACTTAGTCAAAGTTATAATATATCATAGATCGTTTAATCAAGTATGGTTACGTTGCCTCAGTAAACTTGAAGCTTATAAAATTATAAAAGAAGTGCATGTTGCATTGTGTGGAGCTCACAAATTTGGTCTTAAAATGAAGATGAAAATCAAATGAATGGGATACTATTGGCCATCAATAATAGTAATTGCATGAACAATACACATTATTATCAATAGAGTTAGGTGCATGGTGTAGTTCTTCACCAACCACTGGATGTTATGCATTCAACCATTACATTGAGGTCTTTTGGAAGCTAGGGTGCAAATATCATTGGTTTGATTGATCTACTATCATCCAAAAGTCATAGTTTTATATTAGTAACAATAGATTATGTCTCAAAGTGGGCATAAGTGATTTCATTAAGAGAAGTTAAAGCTCATTATATTTTAACTTCCATAAATACCATATTATATATTAATTTGGTGTCCATCATCAAATCATATATGATAATAACCCATAATGCTGAAGCACCAAAATAAATAACTTTATTAGACATCAAAAAATTGATTAGAGATACTGAATGATCTATTACCCTTAAGCAAATGGATTGGGAAATGACTTTAATAAATCTTTGGTACAAATTATAAAAAATTATAGGTGATAATCAGTATTAATGGCAAAAAAAGTTTGGAAAATCTTTATGGGTATTTCAAACTATGTAATGAACTCCAACACAATCTACACCATTTGCTTTAGTATTTGGAGTAGAGATTATTCTCAATTTAGAGGTATAACTACCTTTCTTATGAATTACAATAAATTATGAGATAATGTTAGAACAAAATGTTAAACTCCATCTTGAAGAGCACAAAGGTTTAGAAGATAAGTAGTTGTAGACTCAACATAACCTCAAGTTGTATAGAGTAAAGATGATTCAAGCACATGATAAAATGGTTCATCAAAGAACTTTTCCAAGTAGGATACATGGTATTGGTAAATTTTAAAATCCCCATTGATTGCTAAAATTTTATTTTTAAAGAATTGTATAAATATCCCCAAAGACATCCTTTATTTTTAAACTTTGGTTAATTAGGTATATGATCACTGGTATTGTGCTAATCTAAACACTTAAATCTATTCATTTGGAATAGATCCCCATTTGAATATTTATTTTAAATTTTTTCACTTGGGATAGATCTCCTATTTGAGCATCTCCTTCAAATATGCTTGTTTGGGAGTGACCTCCAATTTAGTGGTAGATCTCCTTCTCAAGCATCTTTTAACTTAAATCTACTTTATTGAGATGATTTTTCTACTAGATATTTCTAGCCTAAATTCACCTATTTAGAATCATTTTCTTTTAATTGTTTTTCAATTAAATCTTTTTTGATTTCGCTGATTATTTCGGTCAATGCTAACACGTGCAATTTACTTTCACTATTAGATGTCCATTTCTTGACCTCATTTTTTGTTATGGTCATTAAGATTTTAATCCTTCAAATTCACTTCAAACTCAACACTATATTTCGATAATGTTACACTTTTCATCAAGTAGTAGGGACCCAACTCTAGGTCTCCTACCTTAGCTTGTTAATCATCCATTCAAGCATGCTTAGTCATATATCCAAATACTTATGATCTATTTTGATCACCCTAGGATCATACCTAACCTAGTTTACTTATTTCAAGACCTTAGGTTAAATCCTAGTTAACTCTATTTGATCATTAGATAACACCCAATGCCCTTTTATGCTAGAGATTCCCTGCCCTGAGTCTGATGAGTAGTATAAGTGACCTGGATTTATCCATTCAACCATAAGCTCCTTAAAGTATACCTAAATATCTATAAACCATTTAAAACCCCAAATCATGCTTTGGTTTACCCAAGAACCAATGTAAAACCCCGATTCACATCTTGTACACCTAATATATTCCATCATATATAACATTGGCTTATTGATTTCAAATCATGCCTAAACTCTGATCTTAGGAGCTTTAAATATTAAACTCATCATCCCTAGCTCCCTAAGCTAGGGGTTAACCAAGTCAACCTACTTGAGCTTGTTCAAACTAGATCATTATCGCTCAAACCTTTCCTTCTCTTCTGTACCAAACACCTTGTGTTCCCCCCCCCCCCCCCCCCCTCTCACAGAGCTTGTTTCACTATTTTAAATAGCCTCATTTGAATACATTTGTACTCCTAAAGTGTCACACGCACATATATATCCCCATGGTCAAATTTTTACTTGGTCAATATAACCAAAATTGGTCAAATTAAACTAGCCTAAGTTAATTGCTTGTATTTAATCAATTAGGTTGCCTTGGTTACTTAAATTCAATCCAATTAACAATCTTATGCATCTTAGACTAAAGCCTAACTCGTTTATATTGAGTTGACTTAATCAACTTGTATGGAATGGTTAAACTAAGCAAAGCTTGGTCTAATGCATATAAATTATAAATCTCATAGACCTAATCCATCTTTGGAGGTCTCCTATGGCTTATCCTAACTACCTTGACCATGTTTCATAAGTCAATTGGTGAAATCCTTACGTTGTTATATAAATGGTCAAGGCATAAAATTAATTTAAAATCCCTTAATATATACTATTTAAAATTATCAAAAATCATTCTGAAGTATCTAGCATCCTCTAGACTTAACCCATAGGTCTGGATCAGCTTAAGTTTGACCCAATGGTCCCCATAAGCTAAGATGACTTGTGACCATTTTTTAGCTATCTAAATTGCTTCTTGCCTAAGTGCCTACCCCTAACCATCTAATCCACATGGCAACATCATTGCCAGCCTCCTTAATCCATCTCGGCCCTTGGATTAGCCCCCAATGCTTGGAATAGAGAAAATTAGGTGAAACCTTAGAAGAGTTTTTTTTTAAACCCAAGCCCCTTATTTCATTTTGCCTTCCCAAACCTCCCTTTACATTTTCCAAGCCAATGTAAGTGGCTTAAATGTCATTAATTAGAAGAATCTATTGCGACTCGAGCTTACAAGTTGATGTTTTTAATGATAATAAACATTATAACTCACATCTTTATGCCTCATAATATTTTTATTATATACTTGCTTGTGTGTTTACTAACATTTCAGGAACACCATGCACCATCCAACGAAGAATCAAAGCTCAAGATTGGGTACAATAAGGTTATGCTATAAAAAGTCTATAATATTCATTGATATAATTTTAATTTCTTGAGTCAAGTCATATAAAAGTGTTTGCTAGCTTGGTGTCCGTGCAGACACACACTCAGGGGAGTGAGATCTAGTCCAAACAAGGAGTTCAAGTTTTAAACTAATTATACTAGATGATTTCAATTATCGAAGATGATCCTTTATGATTTTAGAAAATAGCCTCCAATGATAATTTAGGCAAGAACCTAAGATTAAAATTTTGTTCTAATCATCCTGGACGATCTAGATTATTATGGATGATAAATGCCTATCATGCATAAATTGATCATGTGATTAAGGGGCTAATTATGATTAAATTATTTAATCAGATCATCCTGAATGATCTCTATATTATATTGGATGATATTTACTGACATATTTGATTTTCCTAAATCTTCCAAGATGAAATACCATAATTTTTCTTTTAATCATATAGGATGATCCATAATATCGTACTGGGATGATCTATATAAATTTTAATTGATCATCTAGGACTATCCTGAAATTGTCCAGGATTATCAGGTCAAATTCTGTACATGATTAAAGGTTTAGTGCAATACTCAGAGGATATCTATGACGAGTGGACGCTGTTTATGTTGGACCGAACCACTATAAATCTGGTGTGTTCTTTCTGATTATTTTTCTCACTTTATTTTTATTATGATTAACTACTTGGGTGAAATCTCTTATTAATCTTTTTATTATTGATTTAATTTATTTAAAGTTGTAAGATATAAAAAAGATTTTTCTTTTAGTTAAAGAAGTTTTTAAATATCTAATTCACCCCCCTCTTGGTTAGCATCGAGACTACTTCATAAGAGTTTAACAACCTTAATGAACTTTCAAGTGACATCAAAGTGAGATTCATAAATTAAGTTTTTAAAAACTTTTGAATTTTGATCAATGGCTAATTTTTATAATCGTAATATTACGAAAGGATATTCAATCACCCTACCACCTTTATTTGAAATATTACTTTTTATTTTTGGAAAATTTGAATGTCTAGTTTCTTGCCATTAATTAACTTTCTAATGTATCATATGATTCTAACTAGTTATTCTATACTATCACATATTATAGATGGAATTAAAATTGATATTCCTTTTAATCAATAGAGTATGGTAGAATAAATTAATGCTCAATTGAATGCTAAATGTTTGAACTATTTTTTAGATGCTTTGAATTCTGAAGATTGTATGTTAATATGCACATGCACTACAGGTAAGAAAATTTGGGACAAATAACACACTACATACGAAGGTACTAGTGAAGTAAAATAGTTTAAGTTGAATATTTTAATGCATGATTATAAACTATTTTGCATGAAACCTTATGTTACTATACTAGACATGTATACCAAGTTTACTCAAATAGTAACATCTTTACATGCTTTAGGAAAAGAATTTTTCAAACTCTGAAAAAGTCAATAAAATTCTTCATTATCTACTTGATAACTTTGATTCCAAAGTCATTGCTATTTATGAATCAAAAAATTTGAATGAATATTCTACTGATAATTTGATTGGCTCACTCATTGCCTAAGATCAAAGTTTGGGTCAAAGAGTTTTGGATGCAGGTGAAATGATAATGCTAAAAATTAAAGAAAGAGAAAAGTGGCTTAGTAGATGATGAAAGTGATGAGTTTACAAGCAAATTTGAAAATATACTAAAGCACAAGCATCAACATCAACAAAAGTAGAATAAGGATATAAATGGTAAGAATGTTAAGATAATCTCTGATGTTATTTATTTTGGGCATAGAAAATCTGGAGATATAAAAAATCAGCGCTAGAATTTAAAAACTCTTCTTGCAAAGGAAAAGGGTAAAGCTAAGCAAATTGCAAAAAAGGTAAAAAATAAAAAGAAAAAAAATTCTTAGACAATCCTAGCTTCTAAATCATTAGACCGAAAGCAAAATGATCTTTAAAGTCTTTTTTATGTGTTTATTTCTTTTGTGTATGTATGTATATTTTTATTTATTATGTTTTTGTTTATTTTTTATATTTTCTTTAGGTTTTATTTTTTCTTCTTAGTGTTTTTTTATTTCTTTAAAAGTTTAAATTAGTCTTTATATTTTTTGTGAAGTTTTTGTTTGATCTACACACATGTATCACTTTTTACACTTTAAAAAAATCAAATCTTTTTTAAAGATAATTTAAAAAAATGAAAAGTTTACCTCCTTTTTTTTTTTGAATTTTTATATAAGTTATGGTTGACTTCTCTAAAAATAGTCAAAAGAAGAAAACTTGTGATTTTATCTCTCTATCTCATTTCTTAATAATGTTATTTTACTTTTGATTCAAAATCTTCATCAAATTATAAATTGGACTTTGAAATGAAACTTTTTTCATCTCCCTATATTTTTTTTAACTCATAAGGATCTTTTGCAAGTTGTTGAATCTATCTCATTATTTTTTTAATCAAGCAGTTTATTTTTGTCACTAGAAGGGGTTTGCTTTAGTTTTTAAAATTACAGAAAGGAAGCGTATTTATTGAAAAGAAAATAGGCACAAAATGTGCTCAAAGCTGAAAAGATATATAATGACGCCAAATATGAAAAGATACATAAAATATATCAAAAATCAAAAGATGCGCAATAATGCTAAATATGAAAAGATACAGAAAGTGTATAAAAAATCAAAATATATGCAAAGTGTGCCAAAAACTAATAAATATGTACAATATGAGCCCACAATAAGCTAGCTTACCTTTCTTGTATTTCTTAAATTTTAAGAAAACCCATTTATCTATTAATTTTTTTGATACTTGAGTTTGAATATTCTAATTATTAGTTCACCAATTTTTATTTTAATCTTTCATTAGATATATTTCATGAAAGGAGTTTTGAAAAGATTAGTGCTTCCTTCTTTAATTTGTTCCTTGATATAAATGTTGGCTTAAAAAGTTTTTTATCCTTTAAAGGAACTTAAGCTTAGATTAACAATTTATGAATCTTTAACCTTTATGAGTTATACATTGCCAATACATGTCTTACTAAGTTTTTGAATAAAATTGAAAGGTAACTTTCTTATTCTAAGAAAATTTGAAATTTCAACTGACTCTTATAAAAACATCTTCTTTAGTAGATTATGGATCATTTGTTTTTTGTTAGTTTTTTTTTTCTGTTTTGGTTTTCTATGCTCCTCTTCTTTTTTATAATATTAAAGGAGGAGAACGTGCTGTTATTTTTGGATATCTATTTTAGTTTATCTTTTTATCTAGTTATTTATTTAGCTTTATTTGTTTTATTTTAAAATAAAAAAAAAAGAAAGTTTTGTTTTCTCCTATTTTTAAATTTTTATCTTAGTGAGGGGGAGATTAGGAGAAGATACTTTTAGTTTACAAAATTTATGAGTAATATTTGACAACATAAAAGGGGAGATTGTTGTGACTTGAGCTCACAAGTTGATGTTTTTGATGATAACAAAGAATATGACTCACATTTTTATGTCTCCTAGTAATTTTATTATGTACTTGTATGTATGTAAACTAATATTTTAGGAATATCATGCACCATCCAATGAAGAATCAGAGCTCAAGATTGGGTATAATAAGATTATGCTGTAAAGAGTTTGTAATATTCATTGATATTATTTTGATTTCTTCAGACAAGTCATGTAAAAATATTTGCTAGCTTGGTGTCCATATACATACACACTCAAGGGAGTGAGATCTAGTTAAAATCATGAGTTCAAGTTTTGAACTAATTATACTGGATGATTTCAATCATCGAGGACAATCTTTTATGATCTTGAAAATTTAGCTGCTTATGATAATTTAGGCAAGAATTTAAGATTCAAATTTTGTTTTAATCATCCCGGACGATCTAGATCATCCTGGATGATCATTGTCATTAATACCTAAATTAATCATGTGACTAGAGGATTAATTATAATTAAATTATTCAATCAGATCATCCTGAACAATCTATATATTATATTGGATAAAGTTTGCTGATATATTTGATTTTTCTAAATCATCCAAGATGAAATACCATAATTTTTCTTCTAATTATCCAGAATGATCCATAATATTATACTAGATGATATGTACAAATTTTAAATGATAATCCAGGACTATCATGAGATCATCCAGGGTTATCATGAGATCATTCAGGACTATCAGGTCAAATTTTGTACATCATACTAGACGATACTACGATCGTCCTGGATGATCTTTACGACTAGAATTAATTTTTAGGGTTTTTCAAAGCTCTCTATTTAAGTTTTATCATGGCACTTGGTAAGTGTTTTTGGCAGCGATTATGTCTTTGTTCTGGTGGAGGAAACTTGAAGAGAGAACTTGAAAGTGAAAGAAGAAAGGGTTGAGTTTGAGAGGGAGAAGATCCTTGGAGGGGGTTTTAAGGGAGTGCGGAGAGGGTTTTACATGATTGCTCTGAGATGCTTGCACCTTAGTACCATCAAATTAAAGGTTTATCTTGAGGAAAGTTTTGGGAAGAAGAAGATCTCTTTGATGTCAAAGGACCTGGCTACTCTGCCGCACCGATGAAGTTGAAAGTGATTTTATAAGGGCTTCTCCGCCTAACTATGGGGGCTAAAGGAGAGTCACTAAAGGTTTAGTGCAATACTTATAGGGTGCCTCCAAGGAGTGGACATAGGTCAGGTTGGACCAAACCACTATAAATTTGATGTGTTCTTTCTGATATATTTTACACTTTATTTTTGATATGATTAACTGCTTGGGTGAAATCTCTTATTAATCTTTTTATTATTGATTTAATTCATTTTTTGTTGTAAGATATATAAAGAATTTTCTTTTAGTTAAAGATGTTTTTAAGTATCCAATTCACTCCCACTCTTGGTTAGCCTCGGGACTAGCTCATAAGGGTTTAACAACCATAATGAACTTTCAAAATCATTGAGCTTCATTCACCTCTCTATTTCAAGCATCCAAGATCTTTCTTTGTTACTCCTATGTTCTGCCTTTCTTTAGCAAAGATCTTTTATTAGAGCTTAGCATACCAACCGAATCAATATCCTACTCAAGAACTACTTATATAAATGTAAATATTAAACCTTGGTACTAGACCTAGGGTTTTAGAATTTTCATTTAACTCAATATATGAAGCCTTCAAACTTCATACAATGAAAGATTCAGCTTGCATAAGTCTTTATAAATGTTTTTAGGTTTTGAAATCTATTAAATAGTCCATGTTAAACAAGATAAAATACCTTCTCTTGGTTGCCTACAGGAAAAAAGATGACATCTAAATTGTCTAGCCCTTGTGTTTTCACTTGGACAACCCAAATTTTATACTATCAAATGCCTGTACAACCCCCATACTATACTATTGAGTCAGTTGGATCTTAGCCATTCTATTGTTCAATTGAGTAGATTGAAGGGCTATAAATTTAGCTGACATGGATAAATGGTGACTGCCATAAAATCCAACATCCAATGAAAATGAACCACTTGGAAAGCACAATACAAGTTAGTGCACCCCTCCCAGCATTTCATTGAAAATGGATTATTAATATATTTTAATGTGCAGAGCTTTAATAATTCTTAGGACATTATTTATAGAGATAAAATTTACAAATTAGAGCTTTATGGATTTAGGAGAAGAAGCTCTTTAAGATAAAATTAATCTCCAGAAAATTAGATGAGTTTTATTTAATTTCTTATATAATGTCCACTATTTTTCATTAAATTCCCTTTAAATACTCATCCCTATATCCCATAAATTTCCTAGCCCTAATCGAAGCATTCACTAACCTGATTTGATTTTTCAAACATATGTGTCCGAAAACCTTAATGCTTAAAATATTAATATAGAAAATCCTTAGAGAATTAAGTTTTTATTTTTATGTGGTTTGTGTGTTTTGTGTATGGGTTCGATACATCTGATAGCAAGCCTTATTGAACACTAGGTAGTGTTAGATTAATCAACTTAAGTCAAGGGATTTATAACTTAGAAAACTTATAGGGAATTTATTTTAATTCTAATAGGGATGAAACTTACACCTGGATAACATAATGATGACATGATGAACCCTAAGAATTAATTTGGTGACAATTAGAACTTCCTAAGTCATCTAAATTGCAAATCCTAATTTTAGCCCCAATTTTGATCTTAAAACTTGTAAATTATATAATTAATTAAATAAAAAAATATAAGTTGCATTTTATTTCAAATTGAGTATACAATTAGAAAAAAAAACCTAAAATTATAATAGGTTCAAATCAAATCTAAATTAAATTAAACCATATGAAATCATTTGTTTGTCTAGTCGACCACAAATTTTTAAAGATTGTAACTTGAATCATCCCTGACTCACTATAAAAATCCTCAGATCATTTAAATCCATTTGATTTATTAATTGTAATCCCTAAGTACCTTTTATACGAAGGAATTAAATAAATCAACTAAACTTCTAAATTTTATAATTAAATAAATACAATTTATTAAAATATAATCTAAAATTATTTTACTTAAATAATATTATAATCCATAAAAAATAAAATAAAAATCTAAATTATAATAAATCCTAAAGTCAAGCTTTAATCAAACCTACCATTAAGGATTTGTAATTTTAATAATTTAATAAATGAATCAAATAAATTTATAAATAAATTTAATATAGAAATAAATAAAATAAGAATCAATAAGGATGAATAAAATGAATTAAAATTTTAAATAATGATTAAATAATTAAATTTATAATAAAAAAAGAAACTATAAAAATTAATTAAATAAACTAAAATAAATTTTAAATAAATAATTTTATTAATAAAATAAAATTAGACTAATTAAATAAAATAATCAAAATTTAAATAAAATTAAATATATCAGTTTAAATAATTAAACTAAATTGTCTAAAAATTCAAATATAATTTTTTAAATTAAATAAGTAAAATAAATTAAAGAAATATTCAATAAAAATTAAATGGTTTAAAGTAAATATAATTAAAATTAAATAATAAAGTAATCTAAATTAAATTTAATTAAATAAAACTTTTAATTAAACTTTAATATTTAATTAAATTATTGATAAGCCATTAATAAATTCAAAGGTTCTTACATTTATTTTATCACTTAAGGGGGAAATAAATGCTTCAAATTTATAAGTTTGGACTTGTTAATTAGCGATCCAAAGCAATTTGAAGTGATTAATTATCATGGTTCTTTAAAATAAAAAATAATAAAATATTAATAAACAAATAAAGGATTATATGTAGTTATTTTTTCCCTTCGGAGGAAAATAATTGCATTGCAATTATGAGCCTTAGGATTTGATGATTCTTAACTTCAAACCTCACTTTAAGTTATTAATATTTAATATTCTATATAACTTAAATTTAAATAACTCTAACCATTAAAACAAAATGTTTTAATAAAAAATTAAAAATATTAAAACTTAAATTCAAATTAAATTAATATCCCCTTTAGGCTATAATCAACAAATAAATTCAATTTATAAATAACTCAAAATATAAACTCCCTTAAGGCATATGAAAGCAGACATACTTAGCAACACTTTAGAATTTGCTTGTTATGACAACCAACTCAAGTCTAGGCTTGCGTGGTGCTTCTTTTCTTATGCTTTTGTGTGATTGGATACCTTGCTTGGAGGATATCCGATATTTTTTTGTTTACTTTCTAGCTCTCTGGGTGCCATACATGCATTATTACACTTTTACTTTTATGCATGCACCTTACTTTATTATTTTACATGCAATTGCACCAGTCTAGTTTGATTCTTCTCTTTCTTTATAAAGTATTAATGTTAGTTTCTAAATTATAAATATAGTTTGTAAGAGTCAATGTAAATGCTAGCAAAGAGTCTATGTAATTTTAAAGGTTGAATTCATTTGTATAGTTTGATTGAGTTATAAAAGTAAAAGAGTTGTGAAAATCAATAAATGAGATTGCTTATATAGATTTGTGAGAATTGAAAGGCAATAATCACTCTTACTTTTAGGGAATTTTTTTTGGAATTTTATAGAAGGCTTAGAGCTAGAAACCTAAAGAGTGAATAAATAAGCTCCTTTATATAGACTTACATCAATACATAGGTGTAGAAACCTATGTTTGTTATCGGTGGAGCTTGGCTACTTTTCTGTTCCTACAGCCCTTATTGAACTATTTGTACAATATGAGCCTATTGGTACTGTACGATCTTCTCAAATATTGCATAATTTAAGTAAGATAATTAAGGAATTATATCATATATGAATTAATTACGGATCATACTTGATGATCATGTGTCGTATAACATTAATCACCTGACAACTCTCTAGATGAATCTTGGTTCATCTAGACAATTCGATGTTTGATTTGAACTAATATACTAGATGATTTCTAATCATACTAGACTATTTCTAATTATACTGGATAATCTGTGATGGTGTTGAACTAATCATACTATACGAGAATTTTATCGCTATATATGAATATAGTCAACAAATTGAATTTTTAGGATTTTTATAAGCCTGCTATTTAAGCTTTCTTAAATAATTTGTAGAAGTCTTTAGTTTGTAGAGGGTTAAATATTCTGTGAGAGAGCAATGAAGATAGGGCCTTGAGTAAGAGGAGAGAAAGGGTGAGGTTGTGATAGAGGGAGAAGATCATTATGGGTTTCAAGAGAGTGTGAGAGGGAATTTCACATGGTTGCTTCAGCCAATTTTCAACAGTGCTCCTCCGTGTGTCATTGTTCATCTTAAGAGAAGCTCTATAAAGAACTCTTTAGTGTTAAAGGGTTACTGGTTGCTCCACTAAACCAGGAAGGTAAAAGTGATTCAGGCTACTCCACCACACCAAAAAGGTGAAAGTTGTTTTGGATATTCCACCACACCAAGAAGGTGAAAGTAATTTAAACTACTCCACCACACCATGGAGGCAAAAGAGATTCTGGCAACTTTGTTGCAATGAGGAGGTGAAAGGGATTTCCACAACCTAAACACACTAGGTTAGTAAAAGTGGTTGTGTAATGGCTTCTTCGCCTTGCAATGGGGACAGAAAGAGATTCACTACTTATTTAGTGCAATAACCAAAGATGACTTCAGAGAGTGGTCGTATGCCAAGTTGACCAAACCACTAGAAAATATAGTTTGCATTATTTTATTTGTCAAATTTACTTTTTACAAATGTATTTTCGTACATTTTTACTTTATTATAATTTGGTTTGACTTTGGCTATTACTGTGCTAAAAATATATTTTTGGTTGATTAAAGTTTAATATTAATTTCAAAATTAATATAAAAATTAGAAAAACAAAAAGGATGCAATTTTTTGTTATTTAGCTTTTGCATAAAATCATAAACAAAAAAAATTTTGGTTTTGTTATTTGCTATCACATTTAAAAATTTAAATTTGGTTTGTTTAATTTAAACTTTTCAAAAGATTTTGAAACACCAATTTACCCCTATCTTTGTGTGTAAGCTCACATAGTGCAATTATCTTTACATCTATTGAACTTTCACACCACTCTTTCGAGCCATTGGAAGCTTGTTAAAGAGGAGATCCAAAATCACATAAAGGCTTTTTTCCTTCAAGATATCACAGCATTTAATCCAAGCATCCTCGAGGTGTGGGTCCTTCATTGAAGTTATTCTTCAAGCTCCAAGCAAGGGAACAAAACTAAGAATAGCCGCTAAGATCAATTAGAAAGATTTATTTTTCAAACCCTAAGTCAAACCTAGGAATTTTAAGAACTCTCAAAATATGCCATACGAAGACCTCTAAATTCATATATAAGGATTCATATAAAGAAAATAAGTCCTTGAAAATTTAATTTAATTTTTTTCAATAAATAACCCAGAGGAAGTAAGAGAAAATTTCTTAAGAAATTTATTTTGAAGGAAGAAAAAAATTTGGACAGTTCATTTTCAATCAAATGGTCAAGATCTCATCGGATGGATCATCCAATTCAACTTATCCGTGCATAGTATGGACCACAATCCATCTATCTAAATTACACCTGTTGATCCTAAACTGTGCGAGATCAACTAATGTGATTAACACAAACATGGTTAAGTGAAACCACCAGCACCGACATGTATTTGAACACCATCATGCTGCTGCCACAACAACCCAATGATTTCTAATCATTGCACCAAACGACATTACAAATCTACATGTGTCACGTGTTACCGCCATTACCACTTTTTAAATAAAAATAATATTTAAAATTTAAAAAATATCCATAATTAAAAAATTAATAAAATTTTTATTTCTAAACCAATTATCATGTGTTCTCACTAGGAAGACTATGGAGGGTAGGTCGACTATGGAAGCCATACATTTATTAAGAGGTTTGATGGAGAAATATAGAGAGAATAAGGAGGATCTATATATGATATTTATCGATTTAGAAAAAGCATATGATAAAGTTACAAGAGAAGTGCTATGGAGAGTTATTGAAAATAAAGGAGTTAATAACGCTTATATTCAAATCATTAAAGATATGTATGCATGAGCTATTACTTGTGATCAAACACAAGGTAGTTTGACCAAGTATTTCCCTATTTTGGTTGGGTTACATCAAGGATCAGCCTTAAGCCCATATCATTTTGCTTTAGTCATGTGTTCTCACTAGACATTTGCAAGAGGATGTACCTTGGTGTATGCTTATTGTTGATGATATTATTCTTGTTGATAAGACTAAAGAGGGAGTTCAAGGTAAACTTGAATTATGGAGGTCAACCTTAGAGTCTAAAGGTTTTCACTTGAGTAGATCTAAAACGAAATATTTGGAGTGAAATTTTAGTAGTAATAGACCTATTGAGGGGATTATGACTTTGGGCGATCAAGTTATTAATAAGAGTACATGTTTTAGATATCTTGGATCTATTATTTAGAGTGATGGTGAAATAGATGGGGATATTATCAGCAGAATTCAAGTTGGATGGTTGAAGTGGAGGAATTCATTAGGCTTGATGTGTGATAGAAAAGTATCACTAAAACTTAAGGGAAAATTCTATAAGATGGTGGTGAGGCCTGCAATGCTTTATGGTGTCGAATGTTAGCCATTAAAAGAGAATCATAATTCTAAGTTAAGTGTGGTAGAGATGAGGACGCTCAGGTGGATGAGTGGCTTTACCCTTAGAGATAGGATATGAAATGAGCTTATACGTGAAAAGGCTGGAGTAGCTCCAGTAGAAGATAAGATTGGAGAAAGTCACCTTAGATGGTTTGGTCATGTAAAATGGCAGCCTTTCGATGACCCGATTAAGAGAGTAGAGGTATTAGATTTGACTTATGATAAGAAAGGTAAGGCAGGCCTAAAAAGACTTGGTTAGAAAATATTAGTAATGACCTTTATTTATTTGATTTAAATGAGAATTTGACTTTTAATAGGACACAATGGAGAAAAATGGTTCATGTAGTCGACCCCACGTAGTGGGATAAAGGCTTGATGTTGTTGACTTTTTAACTTTATATAAGGTAAACTAGGGGATGTTTCTTATACCTCCTAATTTTTCTTTGGGCTTGGTAAAATCCCTGAGTTTGGAAACTTATTTTGTCAAAGTCATAGGTCACTATTTGACCTAAAAGTTTGGAAAATTATTCTCTCAATGAATGTAGAATTAGGTCACAAAACTTGTGTTAATTATTTACATTAATGCTAGGGTTATTTTACTTTGATTGCAAACCTAATTGAATAATAAAGATATCTAGGTAAATCAATTTAGGATTGTGTCTATAGAGATATCATATGAAGACCTTCCTTATTTTCTCTATACTTCTCCTTCAAATCTTTCAATAAATGTATGGCTTTCATTATAGACCTACCCAGCATGAATCCAAATTGATTTTGAGAAACATTAGTATCACATTGTAATATATGCTCCATAACTCTCTCCCACAGTTTTAAAGATTGCAAATCAACTTAATTCCTATGTAATTCTCACAATCTTGTGCATCACCTTTATTCTTAAAGATAGGAATCAACACAGTCATTATTTACACATCTGATATATTTTTAGTCTTCAAAATAATATTAAAATGATTATTAAGCCAATAAATTCTTTCATCTCTTAATCATTTCCATACCTCTATTGGAATATCATCAGGCACAACAGTTTTCTAACACTTCATTTTCTTTAAGGCCTATATAACATCAATTTTAGTAATACACGGATAGAAACTATTTTTATTTAGAGTTCTGAGGTCACTAAAGTCAATCATATTTTCACATCTTTGTTGAAAAGCTTAGAAAAGTATCTCATCCACCTTTGTTGAATATCCATTTCTAAAAAAACTACTTTATGATCTTCATCCTTATTGCACTTTACTTGAATTAAGGCCTTACTACTCCTATCTCTTTATTTGAGTAGCTTATACATTTATCTTTTGCCCACGTTAGCATCTAATCTATTATATAATCAATAAAATCTAAAGTATTTGAATCACATATTGTATTCTTAGACTCTTTATAGGAAACTTTATATTTTTTCAATTTTTAGAGTTTTTACATCTAAACTAATTTTTATAACAACGCTTCTTATTTTTAATCTTTTCATGCACATTTGATTCCACCACTAATTATTTTTAATATAATAAGCATTTCTTTTTTATACTCTTAGCAAATCCTTTGCAATATTCTTAATATTACAAGCAATTATTTCCCACATAGCATAAACTTCCTCATTCATCGATAAAATGCTTTATCTTTCTTTGAGAAATATTATATTTTAGAATCCTGTAGGTGATATGGAGTTAGAAGATAATAATTAAATGCACTGAAACCTATTACCTATATTATGTGCTTAGGTGGTTAACTAGCAGCACACTCCAAGCAAGCATAAGTACAGATGCATTTGCAACCCTCAAACTTCCTTCTAGGATGATTATTCCAACCTTCAAATAAGATTTATAAACAAACAAAATTTTCCAAAATGATTAATTAAAATCATTAAAATTTTAAATTAAATATACTAAATTTTAAATATAAAATAAGTCTAATATCTAATTTAATAAAAAAAAAATTCTTCAGATATATAATTACTATAGTTTAATTAACTATAGAAGCCTAAGAACTCATATTAAAATAAACCTTATTTTAGTTTGCTAACATAGGGAAAAAATCTTTTGGATGCAGACTAAAGCAAATCCTTGGTTAGTTTCATTTTCAAAGTGGTAGGTGAATGTTTCTTTTATCCTTCGGGATGAAGTTTACATTCCCTATGTTGTATTTGATTACCAAAATAAACTTTTGTTTCTCACTTCAAGATGATAGTGAATCATTAGTCTATCTCTCGAGGTAGTATAAATTGGCTATGCAGACTTAACTAAAGAAACATTAAAGCAAATCAGTGGCACTTTTACTTGTCCACGTTCAATAAGATAACAAATGGTTGAAACATTAGTTCTTTAAAAAGCTTAATTTTACCCTTCAGAGATAAAACCAAAAATAAAATTCTTGTGGCAACATGCTAGCAACTTCAAGGTTTATAGATGAACCAAATTCCCTTATTAGGTAATTTGGTGAAAATCAATGTAATATCAATTAATTAATCATTTTAAAATTATAATCAAATAAAAATAAATTATGTGAAAGAGTTAAAATGACTTGAAACAAAGATATCTTGATGAATCAATATATGATAGAAGTTAGATTCAAGACTTCAATATGAAACTTCAATTAACTTTTAAAAGTTACATAAATACTTGATCCATTATTATTTTATATAGACACGAGTTGAAAATGCAAGCCATTTCATATGATGCTATAAGCAAATATAGTAATCTCCATCTTTACCTACCATAGTGAACAACTATTGACATAGCCTGAATACAATGGTAATTATGATGCATTAAAGGCAAGAGAAGTTAGATCTTGGAGCATGAAAAAAATCTATTTGATTGAAGATAGATTGAACACCATACAAGACATGTAGAAATAGTATTATGATGCAAAACATTGAATTGGAGAATTTCAAATGGGAGACTTTATATATATAAAGATAAGACCAATTAAAGGTATAACTTGGTTTTGGAAAGAAATAAAGTTGAGTTCAATGTATAACAGACCTTTGGAAGTGTCTGAGAGAGTTGAAAAGTCTATTTAAAGGTTACTGTTTCTTGAGTATATGTCTGATATTCATAGTGTATTTCACATATCACCATTGAGAAAATGGGTATCTGACCTTGGAAATTGAATATTGATGTTGTTGAGGTATGTCAAAATTTGAGCTTTATAGAAGAATTAAAAAGAATTTTGCATACGATTTCAAGAAATTAAGAAAAAAATTAATTCTAATGGTAAAAGTACAATGGAGGCACAAGATTGAAGGAGAAGCTACTTGTGAGAAGGAATCTCATATTAGAAAGTTTTACCCTAATATTTTTAGAATATAATATGTTCTGAAATTTTGAGTATGGAATTTTTAAGGAGGGAGGATTGAAATACCTACTACTACAGAATTATGACCCCTCTAGTCCATTCTAGTGAGTTCGCATAAATTTATGTGCATGTTATCTATTCTTAGCATGATGCTTACATCTTTTGAATGTTTTGGTGTGCACGTGATTGTAAGTGACTAGGCACATCCAAGAGGGGATTGAATTGACTTATTTTAAAATAAATCCTTTTTAGATTAGTGATAATAATTTGCAGCATTTTATTTTTGGTTAAAATCCACGGAGGGGCCTACACATTAAATTAAAAATAGATTACAAGGTTGATAAGGGATACCATCAGCTCACTACTGCTAAAAAAAGCTACAAAACAAATCAAAAGAAAACCTAAGAGCCGATAGTCTCCACTAAGCCAGAGTACAAAACAACCTAGTCACATGCTAAACATGAACTTGAGACACAATCTTTCCAAAAAAACTTTTGAAGATAACCATAAGCCAATCCACCTGAAAATCAAAGAGGCTGCAACACAAAAAACTATAGCATAAAAAAGCCTATATGAAACAGAAATAAGTACCCAAATCTATTGCAAGAAAAAAAATTAGTATAAAAAATACTGCAAATAAATAATAACTGCCAGCAAATAGAACCAGTAATAGGATGAAAACTCATAGAGCTCAGGGGAGAAATAGGCCAAGAAACATCACCCAGGTAATCCACAAGCCACTCAATCCTACCAATAGAAGTAATCATAGACACCCACCCAAAACATCCTAAAATTGCAGAGGCAAAAGCTCACATAAGAGTAACACCCAGCCTTGAAATTTACCCCAACCAGAGGTTGAGAATTAAACCCAAACCATCCAACAACAACAAGTAATCAAGAAACCATAAAAGGTTCCATAAATGAACCACGACACATAAAAGTAACCCACCACCTTCCCACATCAGAACAGAGCAAAGATAACCCCAAAGCCAAAAAAAAAAAATGCTCATGAAAATGAGGCCAACCATTGATATGCATCAGGCTACCTAGCAAAGAGCCCACAAATGGGTTGCACAAAGCTTCTATGCAAATACAACCATCTAGCCTGGAGAATATACTAAAGCTATCCAGCCTAAACACATTCAAAATAGGAAGCAAACATGCATGCAGTAGCATTGAACACATACTCCCTAAGGTAAAAAAGGGAAAACATCTCATAATCACCAAAAAAATTCTGCCAGTATAAACAACAACACCTAACAACATCACATAACTCAATATAACCAAGCCTTTAGAATTATAACGGGAAGGAATGTCCCAAACCTCCTCCATCCACAGTACAGGGACCCAGCAGAGAGCACAACACCATGAACTGAGAGAAGAACTGATACCAAAATAGAAAAGAAACTAAGAAAAAATTCTTATGATACACCAAAGATGATTTCCCAAGCAGTAAAAAATAGCAACCATCAAACGAGAAGTAGACAGACTAACCCAAAAAAATGAAGCAGAGTGAAAATGGATGGTGGAAACCTACAGCCACCAAAGAGGAACAACACAACAAATACTAAGACGTAACATAAGATAAACCAATTTGATCCAATCTTAAGAGGCCTTTAACAACAAAAGGCAGGTTAGAAATTGAAAGATCAGTCATAGCATTCAAACCACAACCTCATCTAGCAATTGACTAAGCACAAACATTTCCTTCCTAAAGAATAATAGAGAAAGAGCTGTTTAAAATACTAAATAAATTTCTAATGTCCCTCCATATATAAAACAATGTAGAGGAACAAACTTTATCCTCCTTAGAATTAAGATAATGATAACCAAATTAAGAACCAACCTCCACCACAATATTCATGTAATAAAAATTGAAACAAAGAATTAAACCATGAAGCAAAACATATGTAATAACAAAATTATCATCAGCATTAGCAGCCAGACCAGCAAAACCAAAAAATATAATTACCATTATGATCTCTAATAACACCACCACAACCAACAATAGAATCCATTCTCGCACTACCAACATTAAACTTAATAAAGTTGAACGAGGCTTCACCCAAGAAATACTCCTAGGCACTTTATAAAAAATATCCACCTCCAAGTTAATACTAAAATTAGTCGCAATAAAAAATAGTTTTTAAAATTCTTGGTAGAAAGTAAATTAGCAGTATAAAGAGCCAAAACTTTATCCTTAATATTATGGATAATTCTCTGATAGTTCATAACCACCCCATTGAAATGAGAATTATTTCTCTCCAACCATAAGAACTAAAGGAAAAGAGAAGGAATCACATTTCTGATGTGGCCTTTGACATTAGCAAACCAACAGTTAAGAATATAATTAATAGAACCCATAGCAGTAAAAAAGTTGAAATGAAAGATGTACTGAAAATAATTCCAAACTTTCATAGCTAAGGGGCTTGAAATGAAAATATGATGCATATTGTCCAAATGGTTTCAACATTGGCATTTAGAAGGGAGGATAAAACCTCTTTTCATCAAATTATCATCAATGGAATAAGATTATGTAAAATTCTCCAAATAAAAATAGATGCCATAGAGGATAAAAAGCTTGGAAGTTTCATGCTTAGCTCTAAACAAATGCCAGACATCTTTTAATATAAAACAACCATCTTTAGTCAAAGCATAAAGCAACACATCATTCGAATAAATGTTTAGAGGGATCTTTAAATTATGTTGAATAATGAAATCAAGAAGAACACTAGAAAGTTTCTCCAAATACCAACCTTTATTAGAGAAAAAATAAATCACCTTCATAGTTGCATCGGAAATCGTATTAGTTAAAGAGTCAATCAAAGGGCCACCCAACCAACGATCTTGCCAAAAGAAAAATATTACCATTACCAAGACCCCACACAATAGAAGACTCAATAACCCATTTAATAGAATAAAGACGCTGCCAGACTTTAGAATTTCCTTTACTGAAGCAACACATGGTGGGATGCCTCCCCCCACAATACTTGACCACCACAAAATTAGCCCAAAGACTCATATTGGCATGAAGATTGTACCATAACTTGAAGGAAAAAGCTTAGCACAAATCATACACAGACTTACACCCTAAAGCCCCTTCATTCAAAGTCCCACAACATTTATTCCAGAAGACCAGTATATTTTAAAATTGCTACCCCTACATTTCCAAAAAAAAAAAACATTATTGAAAATTCTATCAATCCTATTACACACAGTCTTAGTAGGAAATAAAGTTTGAAAATTATAAACATGTATAGAAAAAAGAATACTCTTGATAAGAATAAGCCGACCACCAAAACTTAAGAAATTAGAATCCTAGGTCGAAAGTCTATTCTGCACCACAATAATTAAATCATCAAAAAGAAGGGACTTCTTTCTACCCTTATAAAGAGGCACACCCAGATACTTCAAAGGCAAAAGAATATAGCTAAAACTAGTTAAATTCTTAATAGCCACAACACGATCAGAAGGAACTTTCTTAGCAACAATAAAATAACACTTAATCTTATTAAAAGCCAAACCACTAATCAATTCAAAATGGATAAAAAAACACACAAGTCTATTAATTCTATTCATCGAAGCATTTATAAGACAATGAAATCATTAGTGAAACATAAATGCAAAATTTTAATGCCACCTAACGTTCTGAAGTAGAGGCTAGGATACTTATAAAAAATAATAAAGAGAGCATGGGAAATAGGATCACCTTATCGAGAAGCCTTAAAAAAGCCATAGCTCTTACCATTCACAATGATGGAGAAATAAGGCCTTTCAATGCAATTAGTAATGAGGCTTATAAAATTTAAATGAAAAACAAATAATTCAAGATATTATAAATAAAATTCCAATTAATATTATCATAAGCTTTAGCAATATCCAGTTTCTGAATCATATTACCACCTCTAACCTTTACATCCAAGTCTAGACAAAACTCTTGAGCAAAAAGGATATTGTCCGCAATAACACGCGCTATAACAAAGCCCATTTGAAAAGGAGAAATAAGCTTTGGCAAAAATATAGTTAACCAATTAATCAAAATTTTATAAACTAGTTTATAAAAGAAAGTACGCAAACTAATAGGTCTAAAGTCTTGCCAAGAACACATAGAGTTAATCTTTGGAATTAGCACAATAGAAGTTGAAGTAAAAAACTTAGCAATAGGATTGCCATTAAAGAAATTAATGAATGTAGAGAAAAAAAAACATTATAAATAATAGGCCAAGTTTTTTGAAAAAACTTCATCGTGAGACTATCCGGAGCAGCCATAGAATCACCATTTATACCAAAAACAGGATCCTTTACCTCCTTAAGAGAAGGAAATTTAGACAAACCAATATTATCATCAATAAAATTAAGATAAGGAATAATAGATGGATTGTCAATAATAGAAGGATTAAAGGTTTTATTAAGATGATTTTGAAAATAATGAATAGCCAAATTAGCAATTTTAGCATCATCCTCAGTAATAGAGCCATCAAAATGATTAATTTTATGTTTTCAATTAATAGCACATTTCTTTTTAACAAATGCATGAAAGTATTTAGTATTGTTATCACCTTCAACCAGATGTTTAACAGCCACTTTCTGCTTCCAAAAAATGTCTTCATGAGCTTGTAATTTATAAAGCTCATCCTTGCCTCTTTCAAAAAATAGAAGCTGGTATCATAAGGAACCAACTGACACTGACTCTCATAAGAATTCGCATTATCTTCCATAATTAAAATATTAGAAAAAAAATTGAAAACATTATGGTTCCACCAATTTAAAACTTGCTTAAGTCTTTTTACCTTAAGCAAACTCTATTCATACCAAATCTAGAATTAGCAAGAAACAAAGGGGCCTGCTATTTATTCTTAACCACATCCAGAAAAGAGTCATGAAGCAACCACATGTTTTGAAATCTAAATTGGGAAGAAAAACCCTTAGCTCTATCTTTAATTTTATTAAGAAGAGGACAATGATCAGAGAGGGTACAATTAAGATGCTCAACATTAGTAAACTCAAAAGAATTAAGCCAAACATCATTGAATAAAACCCTATCTATCCTTTGACAAAAATGCCCACGATGCCAAGTGAATTTATTGCAAGAAAAACAAATATCATTAAAGTTACAATCCATAATCATACCACTAAAATCCTCCATCGACAGATAGAAAAGGAGAAAACCCCTTATGCGCTCAAACGAGTTAGTTATAGTATTAAAATCTCCACCAACAAGCCATGGAAAATTGCAAATACTATGAAAATGGATGATTTTATCCCATAAAATATTTCTAGTATAATGAGAGGAGGCAACATAAATAAATGAAGCACAACATTGGAAACTAGAACTTTTAATATTATAATATAAGACTCAGTAAAATCACCAATGATATATATTCTAAAAAATATTTCCATAAAACCCAAATTTTATTAGCCACATTCAACTTAGCATGATTAAAATCAAGAAATTTAGCAGTACCAACTAACTTATCAGCATAAATAAGAGGCTTAAGCAAGACAATAATAGACACATTATGAATATGGCATAAATTTTTAACTCTAACCTTAGAAGAAGGGCATCCAATACCCATAACATTCCAAATAATAGCATTTAACATAATAGCAATGATTAATGATAAGTATGTGAACGTGTGTTTCTAAGAGATTATAAAATAATATTCCTTGGTTTTCTACGTCTCTTACTACGACCCTTAGAAAAGCTCATATCATTATCATCTCTAGAAAAACATTTAGCCAACATATCCACCTCTGCGTCAGTAAAAACATCTCTAAGATAATTATCAGTTAAAGGAAGATTACTTTCATTTATCATATCTGAATGCCCCCTAGAAAGAGGAAACTCACCTTCCATAAAGAAAACACCATCTTCCACAGTGGATTCATTGTTCACAACAACTCCACTAATTTCTCTCACTTTCTCAGTTTGGACAATAGCCAATCTTACTTAGGGCAAATCATCCTCTGCATTATAGGCTCAGCTCTTTCAGGAATAAACTCATTAACTTGCTCATTCATAATATGAGATTGAGACTGATTAGAACATTTAGCGTCAACATCAATAACAACCATATCATATAAAGTTTGCTTTGAAACACAAGGATTATATGAAGAAGAAGGCATAATAATGCTATTAGAATTGGTAGGTAATATTTGTTTCTCCCCTCTGGAGAGATCAAAATAAAATATAGTATCAAGTTTGGGATCCACACTAAGATCACTGAGAAATTCACCCCCAATAGAAGAGTTGGGATCAGTCTGAATTTTACCAAGCTGAAGAATAACCACCTCATCACCCTGAGCTATATCACCATTAGCCTCCACAATATTATGGTTCAATTCAACATTAACATGGCCATTCAAAATATCCTCTTTCACCTTGGACTGCCTGGCAATTTCTTTCACCTTCTTAAGATGCAGATGCAATTTAAAACACTCACTCAAACCATGCCCGTGCATCTTATAGTGTGAGCAAAATATAGGAAAGATTTCAAATTCAACTTTGTGAAAATACCCATTAAATTTGGATACTAACCAAATCATAATAGGGTGCTTTTTAGAAATATCTAACTCAACTAAAACACGAGCCACTGAAGGATGAGAAACTGAGGTCGTCGCCTGGTCCGTTTGTAATGGCCTACCAATAATAGAAGCAAGACCAAAAAGAATTTGCAAATTAAAGAAATGAAGCCTAAAATTAGGGAAAGAAACCCAAAGAGGAGCAATCGGGGGCTCCTCACAGACATCAAAATCTGGTGTCCATTTAAGGAGTCTCATTTGACAAGCCTGGATATAGTAGGATATTCTCAAGAAAAAAAATTACAATAATCCAAGTCATTGCTCAGTTGAATTTCCACATGATAGGGATCAAACAAACCAATGTGAAAGAAATCCGTAAGCTTCAGGCTAACAAAAAACTTGCAAATAATATAAAGATTAGGTCATCTAAGGAGAAAATTTCGAACTAAAGTAAGAGCAAATGGGGCAGCCAACTGAGAGATAATCGAATCTAGAGCTGGGAAGAAGCAAAGGAAGAGCCAGCAAGCACATCCTTAAAGGAAGAAGATTTGCTATTAGGGACCACAACTATCATAGGGAAAGATAATGATGGGGTCATCATCCCCCAAACTAGTAGAACCGAGAACAAAAATCAAAACAAAATGTTGAACAAACTAAAAAAATAGAGAAAGAACAAAAATGGAAAGAAAAAGAGAAGAAAATCCATAGTAAATATCTCAAGAAGCAGCCCAACGCAAGAACACGCAGGCAAACCCTAGATCGCCAAAGTGTAGCCCGAAGCACCAGAGTAAAGAGACATTTAGTGTTTATCATATGAAAACATCAAAATGAAGATATGGTATGATAATTTGCAGCATATAAAAACAAATTGATAAAGTCTAAATTTTGATTTGAAAATTTTATTTCAAAATAATTTTAAGAGCGATAAAGCTGAACAAATAATCTTTAATAAAAAACTTAAGATTCATCTTGCAAAAAATTTATTTATTTTATTTAAGAAATCAAATTCTCTAATAATAATAACATATATTATTAGCAAAATAAAAAATTACTAATAAAGTAAAGGAAAAGAAAAAAAAAACTAATCAAATTTTTATAGTTGCTTGATCAACTCGACCTATGTCCATTCCTTGGGGCTCACTCTTAAAAATTTTTTTCATCCACTCCTTCAACTCCCAACAAGGCATAGAAGCCTTTCTCCTTCATAAGGATTGTAGAACTTCCTTGTACACCACTTCTCTCTTCTAAGAAGTCTCTCTCCTTATGTTTCTAGTACATAGAGACACCTCACCACTAGCCACCAACTAGTACAAGAGTCTTCTCACTAAGACTCTTTAGAGCTCTTAAATCTAAGAGCCCTCACCTACCAAAACTAAGGAAAGAAGGTCAAAGAGAGGGAAGAATAATCTTTAAATAACCTAATTTCTTGGACTCCCTTTCGAGAAATCCCTCACTATATATCTAATCTCCCACACCTTTCTCTATCACACAATAAAATGAGTCACTCTAAGAGATCTCTTTCTCAACCCTCCCAAATCTCCACAAGAAAACTTGAGACATCCAAAAACTTAGTTGAAAGACCCTATCCAATGACTTTTGTTTAAGGCTCTAAAAGTTTATTTATATTAATCTCTTAATCAATCCTTAAAAATCTTAATTTAACTAATTTCAAGGGAAGATCGTAAGTCAAATTAATGAATCCTATATTATGATATAAAAATAGTTGCCAACTTTTGGAACTAGTCATCCTATTTGAATTAGTTTTATCAAAAATTATTCTCAATTTATTTTGACTGTATGATGATAACCGTACAATAAGATCTTTACAAGGTTGGAAACTTAGAGCATTAGATCAGCCAGTCCAAATAGATCTTGGCTAGACCCGCTCTTAGTTTGTATGTATAGTACGATTAGGATCACACAATATGAAATTAGCTCTAATTCAGACTTTTGATTTTAGTTTCCAAAATAATTAAATCATAAAACATAATATTAATTTTTGCACTATACAAAGAAATTCATTTAGTATGAATATTTTAAATTTTGAATTTGAAATCAGCTATGATTTAGCCCTCAATATCTTCCAATCTTAATCAATTCTTATGACTTAAGTTATGATTCAAGTTTTTCACTAATATTTGCTTTGATACTACTTCTATCAAGCCCCAAAACTTAAATGTGAAAGAATTGCCTATTTTATGTCCTAATTAATCTATGAGAGAAACAAAATTCTTTTATTTAATGAAACCCAATAAAAGCAATCATATACATCAAAACATTCCATTATAATAATTAATCACTAAATTAATTTACACTAGCAAAAAGTTCAATCAATATATCATTTTATCTTTCAATACTATTGATTATAAAAAATGAATAAAATATAAAGTACATAGATTTAAACCTTTTTTTTTTTAAAGAAATGCAGAAATGCATTAATTATAAAAGAAAAGACACATATTACTAACTAGGAAAAGGAAACTAATGATACCTTTTTCAACAAGAAAAAAGGACCTTATTAAAAAATTTGTTAGTTCAAACTCTTCATAAATGATATGAAACCCACTATTTCGTATTTTGAAACTGTTGAGATGCAGGGGATACCAAAGTAATAAACAACCTGAAGGTTGATTAGAATCCCAGAGTTCCCATCCAGTTAGAGAATATGACTTAGTAAAGATTCCATAATCACTTAAAAAAAGTTTAAAATAACAAATAAGATAAAAAACAAAGCTAATAAGGAAAGTACAATTTAACAAAAAATCCCAAAAATCACTTAAGAATATCATTGAAAGATATTCCATAAGCTTTAACCAATCTCCAAAGTCGGCATTAAATGATAACATTAATCCAATATTTTTGATTATAAGCTCTGTCTTCAAGTATCTTCCCTCTATGTTGAAGTCAATGGGAATATCTTCTTGCATTTTATTGAGGTAAAAGAGAAGAAGAACCTCTCATGCCGTTCTTCACTTTGATTTCAGTCATCCTTCTTCTAAGAAGATCTTTCATCGGCCCTAAAGATTGAAGTTCTTTGAACAAAGACTGTTTAGAACCTAGTGACTTTCTCTTTATAAAAAGACTATTGTCTTTTTTAAGAGCAGCTTTTTTAAAATTTAAAGAGATATCCGAATGAGGAGAGGTACCTCTTGGTAAGCAAAGGCTGATTTTGAATTCAGGATCATTAGTTGATTTAATATCAGCATTAATAATAGACTCAGCCGCCAATTCTGTTAGAGAAGTTGCACTTACCTCCTGAAATTCTGCAATCTAAATTTCAGCACTTTGAGTATAATTGGCATCTTTAACTCCTTCATTAGTAGCTTCAACAGATTCAAATTCAAACAAAGGTTTGTTAGATCTCTGAATTTCAGCACTTTGAGTAGAATCGACATCTTTAACTCTTTAATTAGTAGCTTCCTTAATTTCAGCCAATTTGAATTCAGAATTTGAATTCAAATTGCTGTTGAGAAACAGTAAATTTGCTTCCACATCCATGGGATCTGTCAAACTAATTGTTGAATTTAATTTTTGAATTCCCTGCATTGGTTCAATAGATTCAACAATAGTAGGAATAACATTGGGAATTTCAGGTCCTTGTTTAACTATCTTATCTTCTTCTTCCTTATTTTCAGAAACCTCCATAGCTGTCAAATGATCTTCAGCAACATCTGCACCAGAAATTTCGTCTCCTCAACATCTTCTAAGGCACCATTTTGGATATTAACACAATCATCCTTTGAATCAGCCATGGTTGAGACAACCTTAAACAACTTTTTCTCATGATTAAACCTTTTTTTCTTGAACTTCACATGCTTCCAAGGCCCAAAATTCTCAGATTGGAAAGAACTGAAAGAAACCTCTTTAACCAAAGGAATTTGATTATGTGTTGAATTAGGACACACAGAATCAATGTGGCCGATTATTCCACACTTGAAGCAAAAAGCTGATAAATTTTCATACTCAAATTTTTGAAAAAAATTTACCATAAATCCCTTCCACCCAAATTTTAGAGGGGAGTTTGGAATTCAAATTAACTCGAATGCAAGCTCTAGCAAATTCTCGTCTCCCCCATCTAAACATGTTTCCATCCAATAAAATAGGAGTTCTAATTCTAGAAATAATTCTAGTGATATTGGATTCATCCCAATAGTGAAGAGGCAAATGAGGAAGACGAATCCAAATTGGAAAAGAAATTCCATTCAAAGAATAAGGAGAGAAGGTAGGAGACCAATTGTCTAAGCCTACCACAAAACCCCCTACAAACCAAGGACCTCCATTAAGAACTTCCTCCTTGGCTTCTTGAGATTGAAATGAACAAAGGATCCAATCTAGACCAAGCAATGTAATATGAAATCCTCCAAATTTCGACCATTGCTTTCTTAATTCAAATGAACACTTAGAAAAAGGATAATTTTTCTAAGAATTTTAACAACCAATGAATTGTTCAAGATTTTAACATTAGATAATTCCTTTTCCTTGTCAAGAATGACAACATTTCCATCTCCCATATCATCATGTATTTCACCTAATTTTATTTTAATGTGAGGTTTTTTAGTCCACACATTTGGGATATCTAATTTAGGAGAAGTAATTGGATTAACCATGTTCTTCTTCACAATTTCAGTAAAACTTTCTCCTGAAGAAGATACTTCCTTAGCATTTGCACCATCAATGATAGCCTTCAAAGGATTAGGCTTATCATTTAAGAACGAAATTATTTCCTTACCTTTACCTGAAATCGACAAAGATTTTTCCCTAGCATTTAAGCCTCCCTCTTTAATGACTAGAGGGGATTCCAAAATCCTAAAAGAAGAGATTCGTTTGAAGGAGAATCTACCTTTTGAATCCAACATGATTGGACTCACGGTATATAGCGAATTTTGGTGTTCCGGTCATCCTTGGATGACCAGCCACCATCTTCCATCTCCAACAATGCCACACGAAATCTTCAAGATCTTCTTCCAAAACCTTCCTTAATTTGTGGAGCTTCTCTCTCTTCCTTTCAAATTTGGGATGATGAATACATAGATTTAAACCTAAAACTCTAAAATTAGATTAGCCTCACTCCACTTGATCCTAATTTCTTCCTAAAATATATATATAAACCATAAAGTAAGCTTAACAGCTCAACAGGTCACAAAAACCTATAAATACAATAAATGCAAGAAGCTAGAAAAAATATGCACAAAATCATTCAATCTAGATCGATATAAACATATAATTATATGAGCATGTGAGAATTAATATGAATAATATCAATTCATATGAGTAGTTGGTATCAATACAAACAATATAGTGCATGAATGAGTGATCAATAGCATATAAAGAAAGTTATGTCATTCATATACACCAATTATAACACAACATAAGTGTTCTTATTAGTCAAGAAAGTATTCTAAATATGTTATATAAATGTCATATACTATTAATGCTTGTGTATTATATTATATATCATGTATATAAATGTAATATATCATGTATTATATATATATATCTGATGGGTGGGATAACATGAGTATAAGGTACTTGAGTTAGGCTCACACGATAATGATATATTGTGTAAATATACTTAGGTTTTCTTTGATATTAATTGCTCATTAGATATGCATGTATATGTGTTGATCAAGTAATAAAGTGAATGAGAGAGTGTTGATTCCATGAGGAAGTGTTTTGCTAATACTATAATTAAATTAATATCATCTACTACAAATATAATATTTATTCTACTGAACAAAAAATTAGGGGTTTTGAGTTTTTGTCAATTATAGAGAATGCAAAAGATGATGAGATACGAGTATATAAAATATATTTTGGACTAATGCATGCAAAATAATAAAGTTTTTATAATGATGCTCATAATTGTTGAAGTGGATCAAAGCATGTACATTCCTAGATCTTCATCAAGCTTATCAGGGTGAAAAGGGAGATTTATGACCTTTCTATAATGCTAATATGTCCATAGAACTTAGAAGATTAAACACCATATATCTTGGCATACCCATATTTTATTTTAATGCTCCTATTTGTTCCAATATTTTTCCACTAAGATAATATATCATACTATACTTTAACTACACACATGGTCATTATATATTTTAAATTTAAAATGATAAATATTAAACACATACATAATTCATTTAAGGCGTTTAGCCTACATTAGTATTTTCATTATACTCACATCATTGGCCTAAAACTTAGAAATTAGTGAAAGTTTATTAGGGTTGTTAAACCCTTATAAACTAGCCCAAGGCTAACCGAGAGAGGGGTGAATTGGCAGTTTTTTTAAAAATTATTAAACAAAAAATAAAATCTTTTTGAAAATATTTTGAATATTTAAAAAAAATAAAATCAACCACAAAAATTAAAATACAAAAAATAAAGTGTAGGAATAAAATAGAAAGAACACACCAGATTTTATAGTGGTTCAGTCAACTTGACATACGTCCACTCCCCGGAGCCTCTCCTCCGGGTATTACACTCAAACAAAATAACTCTCCTTTTAATCCTTTAGCAAGGAAAAGAAGCCTTTACAAACTCCTTTTCACCGACCCCAGTGAGGCAGAACCTGGTCTCCTTCTGCTCCCTACTGAAGTAGTTAGTGAACCTTGATCTAATGCTAACGAAGACATCCCTAGAGCCACCAAAGAGTCAAAGATGATGAATGAAGAAAATGACTTAAATCCTTACTTAGAGAAACCTTTGTAAACATATCATAAACTCCCCCTCACAAGATTCTCTCTCTCTCTCTCTCTCTCTCTCTCTCTCTCTCTCTCCCAAGCTCTCCCTCTTCTTCTCTAAATTCTCTCAAGTCAGAATAACAGCAAAAGATACTCTCATTAATAAAATAAGATATCTTATAAATAAGGACTTTAAAAATTCCCTAATTTGTAATTTACCATCAAAGATTGTCCAGGACGATTGACATACTGACTTGTACAATCAGTGTATTTCAGTCCTTCCAACCAAGATGATCTGGGTGTGCTATATGATTAGAAGACATTATTTGTTCTGATCATCCAAGATGATATGGACATCAACTTGTCAGATTAGGCGATTGTGTATCTTTAATTTGAGCATATCATCCAGGATGATGGGAGTATTATCCAGGATAATTTTCTTAAGCAAGTTTACATGACCTAGATGTACTAATTAGGGTGGTTTTTATTTTTAGTAGATCATCCAAGATGATTTTTAAATAATCCTATATGATATGATCAAAAATAGAAAACTCTAACTCACTAAATTTTTCCTCCTGTGTGTGTGTGTGAATGGTTACTTAGCTTCAGGCTCCATTAAAGTATATTTGACTCAAGAAAATGTAAAAGATATATTTAAATAGAAATTACAGACTGACTCGATCTTTATTTACTTGATCTTGAGCTGATTGACATTCCAAGAGAACTTGTGAAGCTGAAAGGTTAGTGAGCTGGGCACATAAAATAAATATATATGAATAGCATTAGTCAAGCAATAATAATATTTGTTGTCATCAAAATCACAGTACTTGGGTTCAGATCTATAACAATCTCCCTCTTTTTGATGATGAGAAACATTATGATTGAAAAAATTCAAATCATATATTTTTTTTCTTTTTAATTTATTTAAAAAAATGAAACATAAAACAAAGGAGAACAATATCAGTAAAGCAAAACAAATTTTACTAAAGCAAGTGAATGATACAAATGATACAACACCAATACTACTCCCCCTTTTAACACACAAAAATGAGGAAATAGAAAAAAAAAACAACCACTAAATAGAACAAAGTATAGAAATAAGTACAAAATACCACACAAAAATACTAAGCAATCTACAAGTACTAAGGACCCTGATCATATGAAGGAGGTGGAAGTGGTAGCTGAAAGAAGGCTGTGAAGGACATGGAAGGAGTTGTTGGTGGAGAAGGCAGGTTGGTAGTTTGGTGGGGTAGGATACTGAAGGTTATATTTTTCTTTGAGAACATATACAATGATGTGTCCTAAGGCTAGATTTGGTTTCCTCTTACGGCCAGGATCCCTAATACTAGTCAAGTGTTCAATGTATTGAAAAAAAATATCACTAGCATTAAAATCTCCAGGAGTCAAGATATAATAAGTAGTGAGTGAGAGTAGAGGAGAAATGTAAAAACAATTACTAGATTTTGGAATCACAAAGGTTATAAGGACATGTTGAATGATCCTAGCATTTTTTACTAATAAAATGGAGGCACCGTCATGAAAAGTGGCATTGGTGTGTCTCAAATATTGATTGACAGGGCTCTAGTTAATGTTAGGATCTAAAGCTATGATTTGATGTTTATTGCTAGTGGTGAAAAGTTAAAGAGGTTCATGATAGTCTTGATAGGTGATTTCTACATGTCTCTTATTGACATAGGATTGCAGCGTAGTGTAGGTAGAGTTAATTCAAAGACAAGCAAATAATTCATACAAAAGCTCAGAGTGGAACTGGAATGTAAGGGTTAGAATGAAATTCAGGATAGTATATGCAAATAGATCTAACACTGGATAAGTGAGAGTATGGGGATTGATATTTTTAGAGGATGTAATCCCAACCGTTTTGTAATGGATATAGGTAGCCTGATCTGCCTCCTTAATGAATCGAGGGTTGATAGTTTCCCTGGAGGAGCTTTTAGTAAGCATTCTAAAATGCTTGGCACTAGCCATTGAAAGTATGAGGGAGAGAAAGTAAGGATTGAAGAAGTTTGTTGTGAAGAAAATGGTTCAAAATAGCTGTTTATAAAGAGTCGACCAAATTAGAAATAATGACATCCAGAATAATTGGTAAAGAAAGTGGTCATACCATCCCGGATGATTAAATAAAGACGATCATCCTTACAGTCAGCCAGTATGATCTTTAACTTTAAGTTTTGTCAAGGACAAATAGAAGGATCATCCAGGATGATCACTAATAATTAATCGTACTAGACAAATTTAAAATGTCTAATTATTTTTGTCATGTGGATCATCCAGGATGAATAGGTGAATCATCTAGGATGATCATTAATAATTGAGGCAGAATTCGATCAGATTATCTAGGATGAAGTGGATCGTCTAGGATGATCTCAAATAATAAAGTCAAATTAGTCATCAAATGGATGATGAATGATAAAGTGATGATATCATCCAGGATAATAAAAAATCATCCACGATGATGTAAACAAAAAATTAAAAATATGATGATAGATAAAGATGATCAAAAGAGGTTCTAAAACAAATAAAACATAATAAAAATGAGTCAAACATAACAAAAAAATGATAACAATAGTAAAAAGATAAGAAAAAAAAGTTTTATTTATTTAATCAAAGCTAGACAATGATAAAATTTCCTTATGATTGGATGAAAAATTAGTAAAAAAATGAATTAACATCACCGAAATTCAAAAAGTAGTAGAATAACTGATCTTGTGAACCCCAACTCAGACTTCTTATAGCGCAAATCATCTTTTGAAAAAAAAAGATCTAACTCAGAAAAAGTAATCGGATGAAAAAAGTGATCCGTTCAAAACTTTATTCTAGAAAATTAGCTTATAAAATAATATAGCAAAGTAATTAGTCACGATCATGAGTTTAAAATCAAGTTTTTGAAAATATCAAGTGACACATGAATTCTTCTAAAATTTAAAATTTTGAAAATGAACGAAGCTTGATTTATTGTGGGTGCATTTTGTATATCTTATAAATTATTTGGCGTACTTTACACATCTTTTAATTTTTGATATACTTTGTGTATCTTTTTTTATATCATTGTACATCTTTTTAGTTTTTCTTTTTGGGTTCATTTTATGCCTCTTGTCATTTTTGTGAGGTAGCTCCTTTTCGAAACCTTTAAAGACTCACAATTGTGAGAATATCTTCTAGATAATAGAGCTAGAAAACTCGTTCTTTAATATAAGGAGGAGTAAATCATAAAGCTGAATCATATTTATATGATAAATGCAACAACATGATCAAGAAATCTTGAAAGTAATTTAATGATTTTAAACACTATTTATATGAGATAGATTACTGTAAGAAGATAAAAAATATTTCAATTTCAAAGTCTAATTATTAATTTGAAATAGACTTTTGCTTAGAAAAAAATTACACCGCTAGAAGGAGTTCGAGGAAGGGAAACAGTCAATGGTGTTTCTTTCTTTAATTAATTTAGGGATGTCAATCATTGATTATAAGTTTTCAAAAACAAATACAAGGAAAAATATGTCATTTTAGCAGTGATTAATAAAACAAAACTGAAGTGAAAAATAACATAACACTAAAGCACAAAAAATAGTAGCACATAAACAAAAATAAATAAACAAATAAAGAACTAAACAAAAATTAGAAAACAAAAAATTTAGAGTTCAGTAAACATCAAGTTCTGCATTTATGTCTATGACACTTAATCTGACCCTTAAGATGCTGAAGTTTCAAATGATAGTGATTTAGTAAAAATGTCAGCCAGTTGATTTTTAGTTGCAACATGGTGTAACTCAATATCTCATTTAGTAATATGTTCCCTAATAAACTGATGTCTTATGTCAATGTGTTTGATTCTTGAATGTTGGATAGAATGTTTAGAAATATAAATGGCACTAGTGTTATCACATATAATTGATATTTTACCTATAAGTAAACCTAAATCTAGAATCTGTTTCTTTAATCAAAGAACATGGGCCACACAACTTCCTAAGGGTATGTATTCAGCTTCAGCAGTAAAAAGTACAATTGATTTTTATTTTCTACTAGACCAAGAGACTAAGGATTTTCCTATGAATTGACATATTTCATAGGTGCTCATTCTATCCATCTTACATCCTGCAAAGTATGAATCAGAATATCCTATAATCTCAAAAGAAATGATGTTCCTTGGATACCAAATTCATAAGTTTTAGGCTCCCAAGAGATATCTAAGGATTTTCTTAACTGTAGTCAAGTGGGACTCCTTCGGATCAGCTTGAAATATAGTACAAATATAAACACTAAACATTAAATCAGGTCTGCTAGCAGTCAAATAAATGAGTGATCTAATTATTCCTCTGTATTTCTTGTAATCAACTAATTTTTTATTTGAGTCTTTATCTAATTAAACACTGGAGCTCATGGGAATATTTATTGGCTTAGCTTTATCAATTACATATTTCTTAAAGATATCCTTAATGTAATTTGATTAATTAAGAAAGGTTTCATTATCTATTTTTCTTATGTTAATTCCTAAAAGTATGAAAATTCTTCCATCATATTCATCTCAAATTCGTTACTCATATTTTTAAAAAATCATCACATAAATATTTATCCGAAGATCAAAAAACTATATCATAAACACAGATCTGAATAATGAGTAATTCATCTCCTACTCTCCTCAGCAAAAGGGTGGTGTCTACGCTACCCTTAAAAAACTCCCTTTAGAGTAGGAATGTGCTAAGACTCTTATACCATGCCCTGGGTGCCTATTTTAATCCATACAAAGCCTTTTTTAATTTTAAAATATGATTTAAAAATTAGGAATTCTCAAAACTTGGGGGTTATTCTACAAACACGTATTCTTTTATTATCCCATTTAAAAAGACACTCTTAACATCCATTTAGAAAAGCTAAAATTTCTTATAACAAGTAAAGGCTAGTAGTACTCTAATTGCTTCCAATCTAGTTACATGGGTAAAAGTCTCCTCAAAATCAACCCCTTATGTTTGATTATAACCCTTAGCCACTAATCTTGCCTTATTCCTAACCACCACACAAGAATCATTCATTTTATTCTTAAAGACCCATTTGGTTCCTACTACACTTTGGCCCTTAGGTCTTTCTACAAGCTCCCAAATATTATTCCTACCAAATTAGTTTAATTCCTCTTGCATGGCTAAGATCCAAAATTCATCAGAAAAGGCTTGATTGATGTTGGTGGGTTCAATTATTGAGATAAAGGCAGAGTGGTTAACTTATTTTCTAAGTCCATGCCTAGTTATAACACCTTCAGAAGGGTCTCATAAGATCAATTTTTTAGGATGACTCAAAGAATATCTCCAATCTCTAGGCAAACTATTTCAAGGTTCTACCCTTTTCTACAGATTTGTAGATTCTACTTGGATAATATCATCTACTTTATTAGTGTTTTGAGGTTCTACCTTTTTCTTCAAATGTATAGTTTCTACTCCTAGGTTAATCTCACATTCTTCATTTTCTCCCTCAACTCTAGACTTCTCATAATTAGATTCATAAAACACTACAAGAGTAGTCTCTTCCACCTCCATTATTCTCTTATTATAAACTCTAAAGGATTTCCCTATACTTGAATAGCCTAAGAACACTCCCTTATCAAATTTTGGATCAAATTTTTCTAAAAGTGATTTCCCATTATTTAGAACGAAAACCTTACAACCAAATACATGGAGATGAGAAAGGTTTGGTGTCCTACCCTTAATAATATCATAAGGTGTATTATTCAGTTTAGATTTAACATTCATCCTATTCAACACATAACAAACTGTGTTTACCACTCTGTCCAAAAGTATTTTGAAAGTGAATACTTAACAAGTGTGGCTTAGAAGATGAAAAGTTGTAACTAATCCCTTGCTACTCACAGAAAGTTCCAAATCTCACATTTTCAAACTCTCTACCATATTCACTATGGATAGTCAATATCTCACAACCTAATTTTTTCAGAATTCAAGTGGAAATGATTTAAATTCATTGAATGACTTACTTTTATGTTATAGAAATCTAACCCAAGTAAATCTCGAGTGGTCATCAACTATTACAAATCCAAAAAACCTTTTCCCCTAAGCTTATAGTGCTAATGGGTCCAAATAAATCCAAGTGAATGACTTTTAAGAGTATAGAGGTGCTAATGTCCTTAATGGAATTGAAAGAGGATTTGACTTATTTTCCTAGTTGTGAAGCATCAAAAAGGTGGTCCTTAGTGAACCTAAGCTTGGGGATTCCTCTTATTAAGTCTTTTGAGTTACTTTTCTAAGTGTTTTCATGCTAGCATGATATAAACCTATGCCACAAGTAAGACTCATTAGTAATAGTTTTTAAACAAAAAGAAGTAACACATTCAATATTATTTAAATCAAGCATGTAAATATTACTATTCTTTTTTTCCTATAAAATAATTTTATTATTTAATCTTATAATACATATGTTTGACAAAAAATTTATGATAAAGCCTTGATCATAGAGCTGGCTGATTTTGAGTAAGTTATGTTTTAAGCCATCAATAGTTAAAATATTTTCAATCAAAAGTTGTTGGAGTTTTCGATTATACCTGCGCCCACCACTTTCATAGTGGTGTTATCTCCAAGAGTAACCTTGCCTCCAGCCCTGACCTCCAGTGAAATGAATTAATTGGCATCTCCAGTCATATGGCATGAGTACCCGCTGTCTAGGTACCACATGGTCTCATGAGATCTTATGTGAGATCACACCTACCAAAACATCAAATATTAGATTTAGGAAACCAAATAAGTTTGGGTCTCTTCTTATAATAGGAGAATGCAACTTCACACCAAATGTTTTTTATGATAAACGATGTATGTATGGGAATTATGTTTTAGCATGCCACATGAAAAATATCTAACACGAGGAAAAGGGTTTACTAATCTGCTCAGGTTATAGTGCCTCTTCCTATGTTTTAAAATTTTTAGCTTCTGATTAGGATTGAAAAATTATTTAGGTGTGGGTGCAATCCTATTTTTCTTAAGTGCTTTTAATTTAGCTTTAAAAAATGATTTAGCACTTTCTAAAACAATATTGTCAACTTTCAAATAGTGTTCTCAACTATCTGATTGATCCATAAATGTTTTAAAATCATTTATAAGTTCAGAGTGGAATGATTTCAATAGTTCATGATGTTTGTTTAATTCATCAAACTCATCCAATAAGTTCATGTGGTTGCTATCAAGTATAGAATGATCTTTAATCAAAACTTCATGCTTTTGTATGTGTTCAAAAATTTCAATTTCAGGCCAGCATGTAGTTATTTAAGATTTCTATAAGATGAATGAATTTTTTCAGAAACATTAAGCAATTGATTATATGTTAATTCACATACCTCTTCTTAGTCAGAATGACCAAGATGTTTATTCGCCATCAAACACAAGTTTGTTGTCTCCTCTTCAGCTTCAATCTCAAAGGAGTTAGATGCAAAATCTACCCATAAAGCCTTTGGATCCATTTCTTGTCCTTCCTGAACTTGGGTTTTTCCTCACCCTTCTCTTTGCTTGGATGGGCCTTATGTGTAGGGCAATCAACTTTTACATATCCCAACTTCTTGCATTCAAAGCAAATCACATTAGAAGAACCTTTAAAATTCTTGTTATTCTTACCTTTGTCCCACCTTTGATGGTGCTTTTATTTTTCCTTAAGAAGCTCTTGAATTGCCTAGTAATTAAGGAAACATCAATACTTTCAGAACCAGAAGAATCAGTATCCATATCATTAACCTTTAATACTATAATTTTCTCATTCTTTTTCTCCCCTGCATCAAGTTTTCTTTGGTTCACTCCTTATTCGTAAGAAATGAGTAATCTAAGTAAGTTATCAATCGAATAAACATTCAAATCCTTGGACTCAATTATAGCAGTAATCTTTGCATTAAAGGAAGAAGGTAAGCATCTTAAAATTTTGTTCACTTTTTCATAGTTTGTTAGTTCTCTTCCTAAGGCATAGATGGATGTAATTATTTATGTAAACCTAGTCTACATTTTAGATAATGACTCACTAAGTTTCATGCAAAAAATTTTGTAGTCATGAAGTAAAATATTTAATCTAGATTATTTACCTTCACTTGTACCTTCATAAGTAATACATAATATATACCATATTTCTTTACCACTAGCACAAGTTGAGGCACACATATAATCTTTTGATTTCAGTGCATAGAAAAAGCAGTTCAAATATTTTGCATTAAGTTATGCTAGATCCCTATCATCAAAGTTCCATTCAAAAAATGGAAGTTCATATTTGATGCCATTGATTTCACCTATTGGTGTAGAATAACCTTCTTTTATAAGCATCCACATGCGATAATCTATAAATTATAGGAAAATGGATATGCGAGTTTTCTAGAAATCAAAAGGTATATTATCAAATAAGGCTGGTCAAGTAATAGAATACCCTTCCGTAGTATTTCAGTTATCAAAGTTAGCCATGGATCAAAATGTAAAAGTTTTCAAAAAACTTGATTTTATGAATCCCTCTTTGATACCACTTGAAAGTTTGTTAGGATTATTAAGCCCTTATGAACTAGCCCGAGGCTAACTAAGAGGGGGGGGGGGGTGAATTGGTTGTTTTTAAAAAAATATTATACAAAAAGTAAAATCATTTTGAATATTTTAAAACAAACACAATCAACCACAAAAATTAAAATGCAAAAAATAAAGAGTTGGAATAAAACAGAAAGAATATATAAGATTTTATAGTAGTTCGGTTAACCTGACCTACGTCCACTCTACAGAGCCTCTTCTCCAGGTATTGTAATAAACCACAATGACTCTCCTTTTGCTCTCATAAGAAGGCCGAGAAGCCTTTATGAACTCCTTTTCATCAACCTTGATGAGGCAAAGAACTCATTCCTTTTGTTTCCTCCTGAAGCAAGCAGAGAACCTTGATCTAATACAGACAAAGGCCTCCCTAGAGCCACCAAGGAGCCAAGGATGATGAATGGAGAAGATGACTTGAATCCTTTTTTGGAGAAATCTTTGTGAAAGAATATTTAAGATTTTATAGTAGTTCGGTTAACCTGACCTACATCCACTTTCTAGAGCCTCTTCTCCAGGTATTGCACTAAACCACAATGACTCTCCTTTTGATCTCATAAGAAGGACGAGAAGCCTTTACGAACTCCCTTTCATCAACCTTAATGAGGCAGAGAACTCGGACTCCTTTTGTTCTTCTTGAAGCAGGCAGAGAACCTTGATCTAATACTGACAAAGACCTCCCTAGAGCCACCAAGGAGCCAAGGATGATGAATGGAGAAGATGACTTGAATCCTTGTTTGGAGAAATCTTTGTGAACACCTCACAAACTCCCCCTCACAAGATTTTCTCTCTCTCCCAAGATCTCCCTCTCATTCTCTAAACTCTCTCAGGTTAGGACAATAGCAAAAGATACTCTCATTAAAAAAAAAAGAGAGATGTTATAAAGAAGACCTTAAAAATTGCCATAATTTAAAATTTGTCATTAAAGATTGTCAAAGACGATCACGATCAGTGTATTTTAGCCCTTCCAAACAGGATGATCTGGGTACACTATATAATTAAAAAATATTATTTATTCTGATCATCCAAGATGAGGTGGACATCATCCTATATGATTAGTTTAAAATCATATATACATCCAACTGATTGATCGAGATGTCTAGGAGCAACATGTTGGACAATGAAGAAATATGACTGATTGTCCAGGATGATGCTTGGATCATCATGTACGATTAGTTCAAAATCAATGAATATCATCCAACAGATAGTTAAGGCCATCCAGGAAAAACATCAAGATGATGAAGAATTATAATTAATCGTCCAGTAGATTGTTTAAGATGTCTGGTTGATTCAGAAGAAGACTAAGGTTTTTCTTATTGATCATCCGGGATGATCTTGCAATCGTCCGAGATGATATGATTGATCAATCTAACCTTAATTACTTTCCTTAATTACCTAACTAATCTGGGCATGATTGTAATGAATCATCCAGGACAACATGGGATCATCCTGTATAAATAGAATAAAAATCTAAAATTAAAATCTTACCTAAATGAGTTTGGCTACTAAGTATCTTTGATTTGAACATATCATCCAGGATGATGAGAGTATCATCTAGGAATATTTACTTAAGAAAGTTTACATGACCTAGATGCCTTAATTAGGGTTTCTATTTTTGATGGATCGTATAGGATGATTTTCAAATCATCTTGTATGATATGATCAAAAACAGAAAAATTCTAACTCACTAAATTTTTCCCCTTGAGTGTGCATGTGCAAGGTTACTTAGCTTCAAGATCCACCAAAGTATATTTGACTCAATAAAAGGTAAAAGATACATTGAAATAGAAATTACTAAGATACTCAATTCTAGTTTACTTGATCTTGAGCTGATTGACATTCCAAGTGAACTTGTGGACCTTAAAGGTTAGTGAGCTGGGCACATAAAATAGATATGCATGAATAGCAATAGTCAAGGAACAATAGTATTTTTTATCATCAAAATCATAATTCTTGGGTCCAGATCTGCAATAATTAGCAAACATAGATAAAATAGAAAGTAAATGCATCTTCATTTCAACCATAAAAGAAAAGATACATGAGAAATAATAAGGAAAGGTCTAACCAGGATAGCACAAATAAACTTCTCCACACTTCTTCCTCCTCTAATGGTTGGATTGCTTACATAAGATAGGCGATGATCTCCAATGAAAGTATCTTGCACTTCCTTAGCCTCTCTCAAACTTTACTCTAAGGGGGCACTAAAGAACTACATTGAAAATTAAAAAAAAAATTATTGAATGTGATAGAACTCTTAAATAAAAGAATTAAAAAACTATTTATAGAAATGTAAAAATAACCTTAGGTGCCATGATGCTTGACATGGAAGCGTTATGTCATTGCTAAATGACCTAGTGCCTTGGAGATGAAATATCTGATTCACCATGGCATTGGGTTATCTCAACACATCTTTCATTTAAATAGGAATGAATCATGATTAAATTAGAGTAGCTCCTTAAGTCATCAACTGTTCAATCATGGCACTTGGATGGTTGAACACTATGGTGCTTGAATGCTCTCTTGGATGTTGTAATATTGAATGGTCCACTGCTCTAGCTTTAAAAAAGTAGAGTGAATATTACCAATATGTTACTTCCTAGCATCATGGCATTTTAGTTCTCACCTTGGTTCAATTGTGGTGCTGATCTTCCAAGAATTTTTAAAGTGGTCAGTGCTGCAATATTTAAATTAAGCACTGGGCATTATGAATGATGACACTATGACACTTTTGAAAGTTTATTAGGGATGTTAAGCTCGTATGAATTAGCCCAAGGCTAACCAAGAGGGGGGTGAATTGGTATTTTAAAAACCTCTTTCATGATAAAAAAAATTAAACAAAACCAAATTTCACCACAAAGAAAATTAAAGTACAAAAATTAAATGCGGAAATAATAAAGGAAAGAACACACCATTTTTTATAGTGGTTTGGTTAAACCTTGACCTGCGTCCACTCCTCAGAGGCACCCTCCGAGTATTGCACTAAACTCAGTGTCTCTCCTTTAGCCCCCACAGCTAGGCGGAGAAGCCCTTATAAAATCACTTCCACCTTCCCCGGTGCGACAGAGTAGCCGAATCCTTTAACATTAAAGAGATCTTCTTCCCAAAACTTCCCTCAAGATGAGCCATGAATCTGATGGTACTAAGGTGCAAGATTGTCGGGGCAACTGTGTGAAACCCCCTCCACACTCCCTTGAAACCCCCTCCAAGGATCTTCTCCCTCTCTAAAACTCCACCCTTTCCTCTCCCCCTTTCAAGCTCTCTCTTTAAGTTTTCTCTAGAAGAAACGAAGCCTAAATGGCAGCCAAAGATGCTTTCAAAGTCTTTGACAAAGCTTAAATAGAAGAGCTCCAAAAAGACTCTTAAATGCGCCAAACCGACATTATCGTCCAGGACAATCACTGGATCATCCCGTACGATATGCTTAAAAAGAGAGCTTCTAAAACCCTAAAAAATCAATTTCTATGCCAAATATCGTCTAGGATGATCGCAAGATCATCCCGTACAATGCGCTTAAAAAGAGGGCTTTATAAAATCCTAAAAACTTAATTTTGCCGCAAAAAATTATCCTGACCGATTGAAGTATCGTCTAGTATGATGTATAAAATTTGACCTGGTAGTCCCGGATGATATTAGGATAGTCCAGGACGATCAGTACAAAATTATACAGATCGTCCAAGATGTTATTATGGATCATCCAGGATGATTAGAAGAAAAGATATGGTATTTTATCTTGGATAATTTAGGAAAATCAAGTATGTCGGAAAACATCGCCCTGTACGATATACAGATCATCCAGGATGATCGATTACAAACTTTAAACATAAATAATCCCCTAATCATATGATTAATTTAGGTATGATTTGTATTGATCTTCTTGGATGATCAAGATTGTCCGGGATGATTAGAATAAAAATTAAAACTTAAAATCATGCCTAAATTAGCATTGGCAGTTATTTTCCAATATCATAAAGGATCGTCCTAGACGATCCAAAATCGTCCAGTACGATTAGTTCAAAACTTGATCTTTTAGATTTGACTAGATCTCACTCCCTTGAGTGTGTGTGTGCATGGTCACCAAGCAAGCATACTCCTTTACAGGACTTGACTTAAGAAATTAAAATTACATCAATGAATATTACAGACCCTTTACAACATAACATTATTTAACCAAATCTTGAGCTCTGATTCTTTGTTTGATGTTTCACGGCATTCCTAAAATGTTAGTATACACACAACAAATATAGAATGTGAAATACTATGAGATATTAAAATGTTTATTATCATCAAAAACATAAAACTCGTAAGCTCAAGTCACAACAATCTCCCCCTTTTTGATGATGCCAAACATTACTGGTGAAGTTTCAAACTAAAAGTATTTTCTCCTAATCTACCCCTCATTAAAATAAAAATTGAAAATTAGGGAAAGATAAAATTTTTGTTGTTTTTTAAAAAAAAATTTAAATAGATACAAATATAACAGTATGTTCTCTCCTTTAAATATTATCAAAAAAGGAGGGGAACAAATAATCAGAATAATAAAATGATCCCTGATCTAATAAAAACAAAAATTAAATATTCTTAAAATGAGAAATTTACCTCTTGATTTTATTTAAAAACTTAGTAAGTAATGTATTGACAACGTATAACCCAGAAATGTTAGAAATTCAAAAATCATTAATGTTAGCTCAAGTTCTTTTAAAGACTCCAAAACTTTTTAATTCAATATATAAATAAATTAGAAAAAGAAACATTATTTTTTTTTTCAAAACTCCTTTCATAAAACATATCGAATGGAAGATTAATGCAAAAATTGGTGAATCAAAAATCATGATTTTCAAACTCAAGTACAAAAAATATCAAGGATTTTCCCAAGCTTTAAGAAGTATAAAAAAGGTAAGCATTATTTTTTATGGGCTCATTTTATATCTCTTGTCAATTTATTGGCACACTTTACGCATCTTTTAATTTTTTATACACTTTGTGTATCTTTCTCAATTTTGTCGTTATTACGCATCTTTTGATTTGACGTCATTGACCACTTTTTTTTAATATGCTACCTTTCTAAAATTTTAAAAATAAAAGTAAACCCATTCTGTTGACCAAATAAATTACTTGATTAAAAAAATTATGAGAAAGATTCAACAACTTGTAAAAGATCCCTATGCGATAAAGAAAATGTAGGGAGATGAAAAAGATCAGTTTCAAAATCCAATTTATAATATAATGAAGATTTTGAATTAAAAGTAAAATAACTTCTTTAAGAAAAGAGATAGAGATAAAATCATGAGCTTTCTTACTTTGATTTTGTTTAGAGAAGTTAATCACAACTTATATAAGAATTCAAGAAAAATAGGAGATAGATTTTTCATTTTTAGAAAAGTGAACGTGTGTGTTGATCACAGAGAACTTCACAAAAATAAAAAGTAAAGATAATTTTAAAATTATAACGTAAAAGAAAAGGAATGAAAAATAAATAAATAAATAAATAAACATAAAGAAAATACATAAAATAAACAAAAATACAATGACCAAAAATATGCATACATAAACAAATAAACACACAAATAAGGGTTTAAATATCATCTTGCTCATGGTCTAATGATTCAGAGCAAGGTCTGCCGAGGAGATTTTTTGTTTTTCATTATTTGCCCTTTTTACAATTTGCATAGCTTTACCCTTTTCTTTTGCAGGAAGAGTTCTCAAATTAGGGAACTAATTTTTTATGTGTCTAGGCTTCCTACATCCAAAGAAAATAATGTCAGAAGAAATTTTAATATTCTTACCATTTTTACCTTTATTCTACTTTTGTTGATGCTTATGCTTTGGTGAGCTTTTTAATTTGTTTGATAAGTCATCGCTTTCGTCACCATCTAAGCCACTTTTTTCCATATTTTCAGCATTTAGCACTATCATTTCACCTGCATCCAAAAATCTTTGGCCCAAACTTTGCTCGTAGGTAATGAGTGAGCCAATCAAATTATCAATCAAATATTCATTCAATTTTTTTTGATTCACAAATAGCAACAACTTTGGCATCAAACTTATCGAGTAGACAACATAGAATTTTATTGACTTTTTCAAAGTTTAAATTTTTTTTACCTAAAGCATGCAATGATGTCACAATTTAAATAAACCTAGTATACATGTCTAAGATCATCTCATAAGGTTTCATATAAAATAGTTCATAATTATGCATTAAAGTATTCAACCTGAATTTCTTGATTTCACTAGAGCCTTCGTATATAGTATGTAATTTATCCCAAATTTCCTTTCCAGTAGTGCACATAAATAAAAACATAAAATTTTCAAAATTTAAAGAACATTAAAAATAATTTAATAATTTAGCATTCAATTGAGCTTTGATTTGTTCTTCCCTACTCCACTGATTAAAAGGAATATCAATTTTAATTCCATTTATAACACGTGACGGTATAGAATAACCAGTTAAAATCATTTATCATATTCGGTGATCAATTGATTGCAAGAAAGTAGACATACAAATTTTCTAAAAATCAAAAGTAATATTTTAAAATAAAGGCGGTTTAGTGATTGAATAAACCTTCCCCAATATTATGATTACAAAAATTAGCCATGGATCGAAATTCAAAAGTTTTCAAAAACTAGATTTTATGAATTCCACTCTAATACCACTTGAAAGTTTGTTAGGGATATTAAGCCCGTATGAACTAGCCCAAGGCTAACCAAGAGGGGGGTGTTAATTGATATTTTAAAAAATCTTTCACAATCAAAAACAAAATTTAAACAAAACCAAAATTTATCACAAAGAAAATCAAAGTACATAAATTAAATGTGGAAATAATAAAGGAAATAACACACCAGATTTATAGTAGCTCGGTCAAACCTTGACCTACGTTCACTCCTCGAAGGCACCATCTGAGTATTGCACTAAACTTAGTGTCTCTCCTTTAGCCCTCGCAGCTAAGCAGATAAGCCCTTATAAAATCACTTCCACCTTCCCCGATGCGGCGGAGTAGCTGGGTCATTTGACACCAAAGATATCTTCTTCTTCCTTCCTCAAGATGAGCCTTAAATCCAATGGAACTAAGTCACAAGCTTGCCAGAGCAACCGTGTGAAACCCCCTCCACACTCCCTTGAAACCCCCTCCAAGGATCTTCTCCCTCTCTAAAACTCCACCCTTTCCTCTCCCCCTTTCAAGCTCTCTCTTTAAGTTTTCTCTAGAAGAAACAAAGCCTAAATGCCAGCCAAAGATGCTTTTAAAGTCTTTGACAAAGCTTAAATAGAAGAGCTCCAAAAAGACTCTTAAATGCGCCAAACCAACATTATCGTCCAGGACAATCACTGGATCATCCCGTACGATATGCTTAAAAAGAGAGCTTCTAAAACCCTAAAAACTCAATTTCTATGCCAAATATCGTCTAGGATGATCGCAAGATCATCTCGTACGATGCGCTTAAAAAGAGGGCTTTAGAAAATCCTAAAAACTTAATTTTGCCGCAAAAAATTATCCTGGCCGATTGAAGTATCGTCCAGTATGATGTATAAAATTTGACCTGGTAGTCCCGGACAATATTAGGATAGTCCAGGACGATCAGTACAAAATTATACAGATCGTCCAAGATGTTATTATGGATCATCCAGGATGATTAGAAGAAAAAATATGGTATTTTATCTTGGATAATTTAGGAAAATCAAGTATGTCGGAAAACATCGCCCTGTACGATATACATATCATCCAGGATGATCGATTACAAACTTTAAACATAAATAATCCCCTAATCATATGATCAATTTAGGTATGATTTGTATATTATTTTTTAAATACAAATTTAATATTATATTTTGATTTAATAAACTTTTTAATATATATCATATATTTAAAGGTATATATACAAATAAATTTAAGTAGTTGCTGGATTGACACATCTTGCAGCTTTATTTGTTAGTTGCGGTTTATGTTTTCAAGGTTTTGAAAACCGGACTGGACAATGAACCGGAATAAGGAAAGGTTCACGGTTCGACCGGTTGAATGGGGTCGAACCGGATAACGTAATAAATATGAATATTATTAAAATTTATAAAATTCACAATACATTTTATCACTTCATGAAAAGAAATGCACTTCCATACTGCAAACTGAACGGAACAAATATGTAGTGTAAGGATTACTGGATTTGCTATTACATAGAACTTTCAAATGTCTTTTAATTATATAGTCCCTCTATTTGACGTCTTTTTTTGTTTGACGTCTTCGTGTTACACTTACACCTCATATATTCTGCTTTTGAATCATCTTTTGTAAAAAAATAACATGAAAATAGATTATCCAGTAACTATTCATCAAAACGAAGAAATCAAACTTAGATCCAAAAAAATTTACTAACATACAACAAAGGAAAGAAATAGCGAACCCATAAATAAAAAAATACTAAAAAAACAAAGTTAAATCTCACGATAAGTTGTGCGCCGGCGGCTGTGAGTTCGGAGGAGTGCGTCGGCGGCTCGACAAGCGTAGATGGTCGGAGGATGGGAGGAGTCGAGCACGACTTGCTTGGAGGCGTCGAAATACTGAAATACCGAATAGTGATTACGAATAGCGGAATAGGGCAGCGAGAATAGCGATACAAATACATTAAAACATCCCTACGTGCGTTTGATCTTTAATGGACTGCTGAGATTTGCAAATTTTGAAACATTTCGGTTCTCCAAAAACCGCGCCGGTTCGGCGGTTCCCCGGTTCAACCGGGTTTAGGGCTGGGTTTTAGCCGGTTTCAAAGCCATCTGGTTCCAGCAGCAAACCGGACCGCTTGCCGGGCCGGTTCGCGGTTGAACCGGTCGAACTGGCCGGTCCGGTCCGGTTTTGATAACCTTGAGTTTTACCTTATATAAAGAGAACCATTTGAAATTCTTCTATGATGTGAGACTAAAAATATGTGAGAATTTTGCATTAGAGTTAATGTGTTAAATTATGAACTTACTTGGGTTTAAAATTTAAGCTGGAAATGCATTTAAGTTATGGAAGCCAGGAAGATAAATTTTTTAGTATTATAAAATTTATATAGTTTAATCAAAATATTTATGTATTATTTATTAAAATTATAATTATATATAATTTGTATTATATTTAAATAATTTAATATTTATTACATGGTTATTCAGTTCAATCCTATTTAATCCGGTTGAATCGAAGCTAACCCTAACCAAGCGCGCCTCACAGTAAATAGCGCTGTGAATCGAGTAACCGTCGGTATTTTGATCGATTGAGCTTAGATCAGTCGCGATGAGTGAGGCGTTTGAAGGATATGAACGACAATACTGTGAAATCTCCGCTTCTCTGTCGCGGAAATGCACGGAGGCTGCTGCTATCGATGGAGGTAATCTGGCTTTGCAAACTCTGATTAAATCGCTTGTTACAGGATTTTTTACTGGTTAAAATAATTTACTCATTGATCATAATGGGTTTACCTTCGTTGAATCTTACAGAACAAAAGAAGCAGAAAGTCTCAGAAGTGAAGTCTGGTCTAGAGGATGCTGAAACCCTAGTAATTAATTTGATTTATGTTATGAAGGGTTTTGAAATCTTCTTGCTTTATTTATAGACAGATTTTGTTTCAAAGGACTTTTGCGTGGTTTATTTAGATCCAAAAAATGGACCTTGAGGTTAGAAGCTTGCAGACAAGTGTGAAGGCAGCATTGCTGGCAAAGTTACGGGAATACAAATCAGACCTAAACAACCTAAAGAGTGATGTTAAAAGAATCAGTTCGTCTAATGCGAAGAATGATACAAGACAGGAGCTGTTAGAATCTGGGATGGCTGATGCGATAGGCGTATGACATTGCTTGCTCCTTTAATCTTAAGTTTTGTACTTATCATTTCTTTTATATGTTTATGATTTAGATACCTCAGAATTTTCTTGCAAAAATAATGGCTCGCTTTCCAACTAACGAGCAGAGCTTGATAAGGCCTAAACTTGACTCGACTCGTTTACACCCTTACTTGAGGATATCATGAGGTTATTATATCATATATTTGATATTAATTAGTACAACATATTCATACATCATATTAGATTCAGATTCGTAGCAATATTATATTCTTATATAACTCAAGCATATAAATTATTTCAATACATATTACCTAACAATCTTATCATGTTAAATTATAGTACAATACTTTTTAACCCATTTTCAGGCTGCCTTTTTCCCTACTAATTTCATCCATAAATTTGTATACATATATGAAATAAAATTTATTATTCAAAATAATCAAATATATAACATATCAAAAGTTATATGGTGAAAATTTATGAAATCAGGATATAATATTTTTTTGAAGATTTAGGATAGATAAATTTGTAGAAATTAAAATTATCAAAAATAAAAGTAAGAGAATAATTACTTATAATGAATAGAATATTTTTTGTAAAAGAAACTACAGATGAAAATTACTTCAAGGCCCTTCTCTCTCTTATTCTCTCTCATCTTCTCTCCTTCTCCTATGGTCCTTCCCACCTTTGTTGCCCGTCGACTTTGGTCCCTCAGACAGATCACTTTGGCCCAACTGTGATCCTTCCAACCTTTGTCGCCCGTCGACTATGGCCCCTCCGACCTCTATAGCCTGCTAACTACAGTCACTCGCACCACCTTTACCCAACTATGATCCTTCTAGCCTTTGTTGCTTGCAGATTATGGTCCCTCTGACCAATGTCGATTGATTATGATCCCTTCAATCACCATCGTCCTACTACGACCCTTTAAACCTCTGTTGCCCACTAACAATAGTCCCTCCAACCATCATTGTCCGACTACGGTCCTCGTGACCTCCATCACCCATCGACTATGGGCCTCTACTTTCGTCGTTTGCCTACTACGGTCACTCTAACCACCTTCGCATAACTATTATTTTTTCGACCTCCATCACTTACATATTATGGTTCTTCTGACATCTATCGCCACCGACTATGGTATTTCTAACTATTATCGCTTAACTACAATCCATTTAACCTTCATCACCTATCGACTACGATTTGTCCAACCATTATCACCGGACTATGGTACTTCCGACCTCCGTAGCCCACTAACTATGATCCTTCCGACCTCTATCACCCATCGACTGTAGTCCCTTTGACCACTGTCCCATGACTATGGTCCTTCTAATCTCCATAGCCCTTCAACTATGGTCCCTCTGAAATTAAGTTCTTTATCTCTTCACGCTGTGAATATTTTGGCTCGCAACAAGGGTAGTTGATCAGTTGTTTGCCTTGAGAAGTCATCACTCCTGCTCAATAATATATCTTCTAGGGATAGTTTCACGATAATCACTCAGGTGATATCGATGCCCCTGAAATGGTGTGATCATTTATAAGTTTTAGCATAACGCCATAACCAGAGTCAAATCTAGCAATAACTACTGCAGAGCACTTCAAATTGTGCCTCCTCCACCAGCCATCTAAGTATGCACATATCCACAGCAGAACCCTTTCATCTAGAGGCAACATAGAAATATTCTCTAACATCGTCGTTATTATATTTTGAGATGTAAATCCTTTTCGATAATTATATCGATTTTGTAGGTTACTACTGACTACTGCAGGTTAATAATACAACCTGATTGATCGACACAATCAAATTCCACAAAACTAACATATTTAAATAACAATTACCTAAATTTGATAAAGAAATCGTTCAAACTATCAATATCAAGATATTGCTACTTGATTTTTGAAGTAAATGATAAAAAAAAAAAGATAACTGCTTTTGATCATTCTTGATAAAATGATATATTTGGATGGATAACATTGTTATCTAAATAACCTTGTTATTAACTTTCAAATATTAAACAAATTTTCTTGTTTGTTTGATATGAACAATACAAAATTTCAAGATCGTTCTACAATCTAATCTTCAAAAACTGAAATGTGCTTCTAATGAACAATATCAATTACAGATGGACTTTCAATTAATTATCTTGAGAGAGAAAGGTGAAAGAACATAGAATGAAGGGAAGTGTGATTTCATTTGTTGGATGGGTTTGTAGTGCATGAAGTTGAAAGCGGCAATGAAGCAAGGAAATAGCAAAGGGATGTAAATAAATAGATGCAAATAAAGGGAAGTTCTTCCTTCAATGGAGCTATATATAGAAGAGGAAGAACGAATATTACAGACAAGGAAGAGAAATCAAAACTTAGGAAAGAAGAAGATGACATGAGCTTGCAGATTGGTCCAGAGATGTGCAAACCCTTTGTTGTAGATAAAAGAGTTTCACATACTTGACGACAAGGACGTTGCAAAAGTGCTTTTTGCAAATCCATAAATCTCGTTAAATTTGTTGAACTGTACAATTTAGTAAATCTAGGATTTATGATGAAAAACAGTAAATTCGGGATTTGTGATTGGTGAGGATTTACAATAGCCTTTTTTCTATTTGGCAGAATTTACAATAAATCCTATGTAGATCCTGCTTAAAGCCCGCTACTAAACAATCCCTCAGGGGTGTTTTGCTATAGCTAGGATTTAGTAAATATTGTAAAAATTTGCAAATTCGGTTTATCATTTTGATGATACTACAAAAATTTCATGCTAAAATAATGACTTGAACCACTTGACTATCCTTAAGTGTTGTTTGGCCGCTACTTGGATTTAGTAAAATCTCGGGAGGCTTAAACTTGAAAATATAGTTGACATAACAAATGTTAAATATTGTGAAATCCTGATAAATAGTTTGACAATTTGTATTACAAAAATAGCAACATGAAGCCTTTATTCCACTACGTGGGGTCAGCTACATGAGTCCTTTTTCTCCATTGTGTCCTATTAAGAGTCAAGTTGTGAAGCTGAGAAATCTTTATATCCGTTAAATTCTGGGAATGGTGAGATTAACAATTTATGCATTTAACTAATAATGATACTGAAATAAGATTTATCAAAACTATAGGATTTGAAGTTCGCAAAATTCTGTTTGGCAAGATTTTAAGCTAAAGATTGCAAAAAAAAAAAAAAAAAGCTAAACCTTGATTAAATATTACCTAAGTATAATACCAAACAGCCCCTTAGAAATTTTCATTCATGAAATGCTTTCTAAATCATTTGTTTACGAGAAAAGTTTGTAGATTGCTGCATAGTTAATTTTGACATTTGCGCTTTGCTAATTAAAGTTCAGCTTTTATGATATGAGCTGAAGAATTTGGTTTGATTGTTGGCTTGAAAAGTTTATGTTGCAAGAAGTTTAGTTCATTTTGACATGTCCTATAGTTATTTTGTTGTGTTGTTTTTTTTCCTGAAGCAGTTAACAAATAGAGTTTTAACAGTGATGTAGGATTCATTATTTGAACTGCCCCATTTTTAGGCATGGTTTTGGATATTATCTTGCTAATTTATGTATTTAGACATGGGGTTTCTTTGAATGTTTTTTTATTTGGTAGCTGGTTATCCCTGCTTTTGAAACATGTAATGATGGGCATATGTTCATCTTTTGTTTTACCATTCCTTGTTTTGCATGGGCTATTGGATGGTGTAGTTCTCTGCTGATCAAAGGCAAAGACTGTTAATGTCAACTGAGAAATTGAACCAATCTAGCGAAAGGATCAGGGAGAGTAGAAGAACCATGCTTGGGACAGAAGAACTTGGTGTATCAATTCTGCAAGATCTGCATGAGCAAAGGCAATCTCTTCTACATGCTCACAATACAGTAAGTTATTTGGTCATTTTTTTTTGTTAGTGCTGATTTGGTTTCTTTTAAGCTAGAAATTGTGTATTGAAAGATGATGAAATTTGTTAGATCCATCATTTGGTCGGTTTAGGTAGAAATCAAAATTAATTTTAAGCTCCAAAAACCCTCTCAAAATTCCCTTACAAAATTATCATTTTTTTAAACCAAGTGGGAGCTTAGCATCAGAGTGTTTGCCCTCCTGATAGTTGTCAGTTTCCTTATCAAATGAAATTTCTTTGTAGCTTGTTAAAAACATCCTGACTTGAGCTTGGAAATTTTTTAGCTTTATGATTTGTGATGATTTTTTTAAATAGAAATTTGAATAAACAGTGCATGGGGGAAAAATGAAAATAGAGATTGCGGAGTCTTGTTATTTGCTCCATGTCCATTCTCGAATTTCCATTGATTCTGGTGTAGAATGGTTTGTATTTGAATTAAAGGATAGAACATTACTTATTGGTTGAACCTCTAGTTTTGAGTTTTCTTCCAATCATATGTTGTTTCATGTACATGCCACTGTTCCATGCATGCTATTTTTTGTAGTTGTAATGTGTTATTTTACTCTGAAATGAATTAATAGAATTTATTGGGATTTTGATTGATCTTGATTTATTTCACCCAATGAAACTAGTTGAATGTCCACTATCTGTAAAAATTTTGAGCTCCAAGAATTTTATCTGTTTGATGGAAGGTTATCTGTTGCCCCAAGAGTTTAGCAACTTATGAGAATGAATTTGAGATACTTTGAACTATAGAGAAGTGTTGATGAGAAGAAAATACAACATTCTTTAAAAAATTATTAGTTTAAGTGGCTCAGTTTTGTGACTTCATCTGCTGTAGAGAGAGTAGAACGGACATCTTATTACTCATAAAGTGAATATATGAGTGAAAGGGGTTGTGAAGAAGACAGAAAAAATTTGAAAAGTATGCTTTGTGGTTTGATATTTGTTAAATTCTAAATCTCAACCCTAGATCTCCACCCCTTCCATCTTGCATTGTTTTTCGTGATTTCAGGACAAAGAGAGGAGCTACATGTGGAAATACTTGTGGCAGTTCACGCTTATCACATATCTTGTGGGCTAGACATTGTGAATGGTCATATCTGTATGCGGAATAGTTCTCTGGAGATTTAATACTTTAATGAATAATTTTGTAACTGAAGACTGTGTTTGAATAGATTGGGGATGGTGGGCATATCAAATGCCTTGGTTTGTTAACATTTGATGCCCACCAAATTAGTTTTGCTAGAATTGATTTTAACTGACTGTATAGGCAGACTGACATTGGTGTTTAGGGTTTGATATATGTGTGGTCTATAAATTCGATCATCGATAATTGATGAAATAAGGGCACAATTGGTTGAGTTTTTGTTTTCCATTTTTGGTTTTGTGGTTTCACGCTGACCTCAAATAGTTGGGATAAAGCTAGTGATGTTGATGATGATTTTTTATTTTTTGAAGCAGCTATTTATATTAGTAAATATGTTTGACTTGTTGTTTTAATTTTTAATTTTTTGTTTTGAAAAAAAAAGTATGTTTTCAGAAATTTTGAAGACATCAAACTGGGTGTTTTTACTTGTTTTCTAAATAATTATTATGAAAATAGAAAAATGATACACATTCAATTGTGTCTATATTTAGCAAGAAAAATGAAACAAAAAATAAGAATATAAACACTTTTTTATGATCCTTTTACAAATATCCAAAGTCATAATTGGGTATACTACTTGATTTTACTTGTTTCTATGGTACTATCTGCTATTCTGAGTTTAACATAACTGAGGATGCACTAGTTTATTCTTATAATTTTCTTTTAGTAATATAGACTTCTTTAATTTTGATAGCCGTTTAATAATATATAATTCTGTAATTTTGGTAGCCCTTGTTCCATGTTTGTTTAGAATACAAGTTTTTCTTCCTTTTGGATGTCTTTGGGTAGTTGAAGTTATATATGCATGTAATTGTATGCTATTTTGAACCACTCTTTGATCTGCTTCACTTTGGCGGATTCAATCTTAATGACCGAGCGCCTTGATCTCTCTCTTATGCTTTCGATTGACGATTCAATTGCGCCTATAAACTCTTGGGGACATACTCTTTGATCTCAATGTTTTGATTTGAGAATCATCATCATTGACAGTCTCCATTAAGACATCAAATTATTAAAATTTAAATGAACACAATCTAATTCTCCCTTCATGACTCAATGCCATTTACAATCTCCATTGAGATATCCAATTATTAAAATTTCAATGAGCACAATCTAATGACCCCTACATGATTTGATGAATCCAAATTATGATGGATGCTTCTTCGTGTAGTCTTCTTTGAAGTATCTGGTTGGATTGACCATCCCTTTCATCATATGATTCCTAGATCACGGGCTCCTCTATTTGGAGGATTTAGCTCTTGAGAAATCATAATTTAGGTGGGGTGAGGACAACTTTTTAACCTTCAAATTTTACATCGTTTTTTATGAAGTTGGATATTTTAAAAACATTTTTAAAAACATGAAATTTGAGAGTTTCTGTGTTCACGGAGCTTGGATAACATTTTATCTCTAGAAGCCTCATACAAATATCAAAAGTCATACCTTCAATGTACTTGTTTTCATGATAACGCCTCCTCTTTGAAGCTGGTCAAAATTGATGAGGCACTATTTTTTTAATATTTTCTCAAGGTTATGAAAGTCAAACTTCATGTTGAACCGGAAAAATGAGAGGTTTAAGGTTCAACGGTTTGATTGGGGTTAAACCGGATGACATAATAAATATTAAAATTATTTAAATATAAAATAAATGATATAAGAAATGGATAATGATATAAGTTTGTTATTAAAAAATAAATTTTGTTCACATATAAACTTATAAATTTAATTAAAATTATTGCTAATTTATATTATATAGAAGATAAGCATAAAATAAAGTTAAGTGTTGTAGAGATGAGGATGCTTAGATGGATGAGTAGCTTTATTCTTAGAGATAGAATGCGAAACGAGCATACAGGTGAAAAGGTTGGAATAGCTCCAATGACAGATAAGATTAGATAGAGTTGTCTTAAATGGTTTGGTCACATACAATGTCAGCTTTTCGATGACCCGATTAGTAGATTATATGTATTAGATTTGATATATATTATTAGAAAATATTAGAAATGCCCTTTTTTATTAGATTTAAATGAGAAATTGACTCTTAACAAAACACAATGGAGAAAAATGATTCATGTAGTTAATCCCAAGTAGTGGGATAAAGGCTTAATGTTGTTGTTTTTGCTAATTTATGTTATATATTTAAAAAAAAAATGTTATATATTTTAAAAAAATTACAATTATAAATTATGTACAAAATTTAAATTATAAACCTTCATCGATGAATCATTCATCTTAGATTATTTATAATTACTAAGTAAGCAAAATTAATTTTTAATAATTTATATTTTAAAAATAAAAAGTAAAATAGATAAACAATTAAATATAATTAACCAACAAAATAATAGTATTCTGATTATTATAAAAATTATTTAAAAAATAGTTTACAAATACATAATATATGTGTTTTGAAGTAGAACACTTTAACGAAGTTATTTATTTCCACATCACTTAGGAGCTTTATTTAGTTTTGTTTATATAGCTTTTTTTGTTTGCATTAACTCATTTGGGGTGATGAGACCATTTGGATATGTTTTGTTGTTGTTTGGTTGGTAAGTTATCATTATTGGAATTAGTGCTTATTATAAAATTAAAATATATTATATTTAAATTAATTCTAAATTTAATATTTTATATTAAATTAATCTAATTAATTATTTAAATAGGGTAACAAATGAATTGGCCGGTTCTTAAAAATTTGAACCGGTTCAATGGTTGGTCGGTTGAACCGGCTATATAAGTCAGTTCACACCGATTTGATGCTAAGCCTATTTTTAAGACGGACTGAAACTGCCATATGACTGTTTCACGGTTGAACCGTCCGATGTAATCCGATTTTCAAAACCATAATTTTTCATACTTGAATTAATAAGGGGATGATTCTCCAAGCTCCTTCAGTAATGTAGATTCTCAAAATTTGGCAGCTTTTGTTCTATTTTTCTTTTGGAAGCCATGCCTTTCTTTCTTTTGAATGTCTATGGGCAGTTGAAAGTACATTGTTGTATAATTATATACCGTCCTGATAACTTTTTAAATTTTGTCACTTTGGTGGAGCCAATCTTGATGATCGAGTTTTGTTACATTGACATATTTGGTAGGATATGTTGGGCTATATGTATTGCTTCTTAGTAAGCATCTGCATTTACATATCACTTCCTTTGCCCAACATAGAGAGAGCATGGCTTCTTCAGCTTGGTGGATTAGCCATCAGCATGATGAAATCATTTTCAGTAGAAAGGATTTCCTTTTGTGAGTTGACAATGATAAAATTATTGATGCATCATAACTTACCTATCAAGAATGTATAAGTTACCGAAGATGACTTAATATGAAAAGTTTTTTATGATAAAATCAATCCTTTCGATAAACCAACTAGAAGTCAAAATGAGCGTTGCACTCTTTTTAATATACGTATTACTCCTAATTGTTGACTCTCTAATATTATGTAATTCGTTATCTGTATTTTAATAGAAAAATATTGATGATTAAAAATAGTTTTTAAGATAGCAACTATCATGTATTATGAAAGTTGCATTGATATTGCTAAACAAATATTGATAATATATATTATTGTTTAACATGGTGATGTAGGCAAGGGGGGGGGGGGGGGGGGGTGAAAAAAAAACCAAAATATGTTTGCAAGGGGGGGGTCAAATCAAATCCTAATATTTGATTTTTGACTTCCCTAGCTCATTAATGTCTAGTGAAAGATTAGCTCAATATGAGCTGATTTTTAGTTATAAAATTAATGATTGGGAGTTAGATTTGATGAGTGGAACTTGTTCTTTCATATTCTTCTTGAATGGGGGCTGCTGCAGTTTTTCTTCTCTGGATTTCTCTCCCACGGCCAGCTGCTCTCTTCGGGTTTGTTGCTGCCTCTTCGGGTGGCTACCTGCTTTACTGCTATGGCACCTTTTTGACCGAGATTTAAATTCCCTGTTGGGACTGTAATTTGCCTCCTGGTTTCCTGTGCTGAAACCGTGGCTTTTGCTTTGTTCCTGGCTGATTCCGTGGCGTTATTCTGCTTGGATTTTTGATGTGTCTCTTGGGATTTCAGCAAGGAAAGCTTTTGGCCTTTTCATTTCTATTATTTTTATATGGAATTTGAGGGGTTTTTGGGGCTGTTTTGGGACAGATTTCTGGACAGATTTCTGTACAGAAATCTGGACTGAATTTTGCCTTTTCATTTACCCCTTTTAATTAAATTAATTAGTGGTTATAATGGCTATTTGTATTCCTCTTTTATGCCTATATATAGAGGAAGTTTTGTGGCTGTTTTATAAGTGATATGATGTGATTTTTGGGACAAAAACCTGAGAGGTTTTTACTTTGGAAATCCTGCGGGCTCTTTCCAATCTTCTTCCCCTCCTCCTATGGAAATCTTGCGAGCTCTTTCCAACCTTCGTCTTGGCTTCTAACCTCTTTCGTCTATCCGCAAGTGCCATTCCATTGTATCCTTCTTCTCAAAGTAAGCAAGTTTAGGGAGTCTTGTTTGAGTTATTTGTAAGTTTCAAAGTTGTAAGTGTCGTCAAGTAAGTGTCTATGTTTGTAAGTTTCTTTATATAATATAAAAAGTGTCTTTTGAGTATTTTTATGTCTTTATTTTTTTCTTAGAAAGAGTGTTGTTTTTTGTGATAAAAAATTTGGGTCCTTCTCCCAAATTTTTGATTGCATCACATGGTATAATTGCCTATCAATATCACCTCTTAATACGACAATTTGGGTTACTACTTGTGCATCAACCATGTCATGGTCAACATTCAAGTTTGAATTGTCATCAACACATTGCCTTGCTCTATGCCCATGTGCCTTGAGGTGAATGTAGTTTTTATCTTCATATATGCTCCAAACTTAGGATCAATAAGTAATGGGTGCCTACATATATAGTTGTATTTTGACAAGTATTAGGCATTTCTTCTTAAAGGAATAGTTATATATTTAAGTATGTCCAAATCTTTTTTCATACACTAAATGTATGATCTAGTATACTTGAAAGCAAGGATTGTATTTTGTTGATTTTCTCTTATCGATCACATGTTAGACAAGTACCTCGTACGAATTTTGGTAAATGATATCTAGTATATGAGTAAAATTTTTGGAATCTTCCTTGTAGGCCATATCCAACATCAACTATATAAAATTTCCTTATTTAAAGTATGTCATATTAGACAACATGGAGTATCTTTGATGGGATCTCTCAAAATTGTTTGTTAAATGGGGGATATAATGTCTGATTGTCAGGTTAACTAGTGCTTGAAGTTTCCTAGATATCTAGTTATGTTTATTTTTAGAGTTGAAAATGTTTGTTGGTGGATTCTATGAACTCATTATGTGCTGGATATATATGGTGATGGCCAAAACTTCTTTACTGATATTTCTTTTGAATCATATTGTTCAAGTGAAATTCTAAAAATATTATGATTTCTCATAGGATGTCTTTCCAATAACTCACTAATCCATTTATCTCCAGCATAGGCTAATGTCATGCATGGCATCTTAAATAGATTTATGATATAATAATTATGGATAGATATGTTGCTATCATGATACTGTTAAATTAAACGCAATGCAATCATTAATAGTTGGCTCATAGCCCACATCAAAGTCATCATTTGAAATTCTCGAGTTCTCCTTTGACTATTTACCAACTGTAAATAATGAGCATAAATAAAAAAAGTTTATTCCATTGTAATCTCATGTAAAGGTTCACATTAAATAACACATAGCATAAATTAAATTAAAATATATCATAATTCGGAAGATAAATTATAGGTACTGATATAAAAGGAAGCAATGCATGAAATGAGTCCATAACAGACACAAATTTTAAACAAGTAACTTGTGTCGAAACACCTTTTCCACCACCAATCGTTTCTATTACGAGGCTTACTCATATATGTCTTTCTTTTGTTCTTCTCTTGAATGAAGTCTGTGGCAATGTGGTGTAATTACATTTGTTTGTGTTGCATGCGGTAGCTAGTATATGTAATTAAATGTGCATCAAATGTGTTGCATGTGCTAGGGCTTAACCCAACATGGTTACCATAGTATCCCACCTATCGGTACCACATATTGAGCCTCACTCCCGCTTTATGCGAATACTCACCTGTCTAGGTAGTCTTTCCTAAGGGCCTATTTAGTTGCTCATTGGTTGCAAACTCAAATCTTTCCCTTTCCCGTTCTATAAATATGTTGGGCAAAACCAAGATGATAGGAGAAAGAGATAGGTGGTGATTGATGGTGAATCCCATTGAAAAGCTCTTGCGATGGATAAGTTTCAACAACCCTTTAGGTATAGCTTAAAGGTCTTTAAGAAGAGCGCCATTGACTATTGCTTGCACCCTTGAAGGAATTTAATTGCGTACCTACTCTTTGGAGGCCAGGGGCAATCCTATTGGGCCACACTTTTTCTTAACCTATAGGGATCTCAATAAATGATGCAATCATGCATGTTCTTCTTGATTCGAAAAAAAAAAAAATCATGCATGTTCTTCTTGATGTGTTGGGAAGATTCTCTTTTGCTAGATTCTTTGAGCACCATTAGCACATATTTTTCTTAGAATGGTGGGAAACCCAACGTAGCTTTGATGCTTTTCACCACATGTACCTGCTTTCTTATTATGACAAATGTTGTAAAAGATTATTTGAACATATTTCTGATGGGTGAACAAAGAATGAAAATGTGTTAAAATCTACTTGTAATACATGAAGACACATTACCTGAGAGAGCGTGTAAACTGTGTGTTTTGTTATATATAATTACAAGTGCCCAATAACTAAAATAATTCTTCTTCTATGAAAAAAAAAAAGTAAGACATAACTGTACATCCTATAAAAAGTAGGAACAATGCATACCATGCAATTTCATGAACAATAAAAAGTATTCGCATAATTACACGTACCTCCACAAGCAATTGTATACATTCTGAAAAGAAAGACTTAATGTGGCCCATTGACTTACCAATATGTAACTGTTAGACCAGTCCACTGGACCTGTCTAGCCGATCCGCACGGGACCGGCAAATTCACGAACAGGCGGAGAATCCGCCTCCTGGCGGAGAACGAGTGGCCCGACCAGCCCACGTAGAGCCGTTTAGGAAGTTTTTTTGAGGAAGTTTATGAGGGAAATTGATTGCAGGGACTGTTTAGGGAATTCCTTTTGAATTGTATGTATTAAATAGTTGATTGTCCTAGGGTTTGAGGATCTTGAATTTGGCTGAAATTTGAGATCTCTTAGGTTTAGGTTTTCTTTGGGCTCTAGCGGCGTCTAGAGATTTGGGAGAGATCGATCCTCCTCTCGAATTGAGGATCAATTGTATCTTTGTTGTTTTATTCATCTACTAGTGAAATACAAGGGTTTTGTTTGGTTTTTCTCAGATTTCTCGTGTAAAACTCATGTTTTTCTCTGTTTGTGGGCTGTTTCCTGCTGTGGACAGCAATATCATCGCTGCAGTTTACTGATTTTGGCTAGGAACACTTGTGAATCTAAGTGTTTCCTATCAAATTGGTATCAGAGCTTCGTTTTTGGGACCTTAGGCGGCTGAAATCCTGATTTTTCAGCGAGCTTTTGGCTTCCGGAAGTGATATTTTTGAGATCCGTTGGGAAGAAAGATGGCCGGAAAGAAGGTTGACATCTTGGAAGGCGAAGTCGGCCAATTGAAAGTCGATTTGGAGGAAAGATTCTGCAAATTTCAAAATCAAATCACCTCCAACAATGAAAGGTTGGAGGGGAAGTTCACCGCGATGGAGGAAAAGATGA
>NW_021355236.1:230933-245036 GCF_001605985.2 Dendrobium catenatum | reverse complement strand
TGGGACTACACAAGCTGAATGTGATCAGGATGGAGGAGGGAGGGGATGTTTCTCGTTCCGTGCAACCCTTGAGTCAGCAAGTTGGTAAGGATTTTCAGCCACATCAAGTATGGCCACCTCAACGGGAACACGAGTATATCTCCACCTTGAGGACAAGGTGGATTTTTGGGAGGGAAGTATTGTTAGACCGGTCCACTGGACCGGTCCAGCCAGTTTGCACGGGACCGGCAAATTCGCGAACAGGCAGAGAATCCGCCTCCTAGTGGAGAACGAGCGGCCCAACCAGCCCACGTAGAGCCGTTTAGGAAGTTTTTTTGAGGAAGTTTATGAGGGAAATTGATTGCAGGGACTGTTTAGGGAATTCCTTTTGAATTGTATGTATTAAATAGTTGATTGTCCTAGGGTTTGAGGATCTTGAATCTGGCTGAAATTTGAGATCTCTTAGATTTAGGTTTTCTTTGGGCTCTAGCGGCGTCTAGAGATTTGGGAGAGATCGATCCTCCTCTCGAATTGAGGATCAATTGTATCTTTGTTGTTTTATTCATCTACTAGTGAAATACAAAGGTTTTGTTTGGATTTTTCTCAAATTTCTCGTGTAAAACTCCTGTTTTTATCTGTTTGTGGAGCAATATCATCGCTGCAGTTTACTGATTTTGGCTAGGAACACTTGTGAATCCAAGTGTTTCCTATCAGTAACATATGGTACCCTCCAACTTTTGATCATGCCAACCAGAAACATTAACAGCAGCTTGAAACTCAACTTGATTATGAAATTTGCAATAAAGCCTCTTGACATTTTTGAAATGATGAAAATAACTTGAATAAAAAAGTGCAAAAACATGTAGGTAGAATCTAAGAAAATGTTAAAAAATAAAAATTCTGGAGAGGGTCGCGTAATAATTTGAAACTTTGAAGTGCTTTTAAACCTTTTGCAGGGACATTTCGAGGCTTAAAATTTATAAAAAATATTAGAAATTTGATAAAAAAAGAAGGGTTTCCATAATTTGAAGCCAACCATCACAAAAAATAAAGCCTTCTCCTAATTTGATTGATCTGATCCTGCCAAAGATTCAGACTATTCCACCTATCGTGCTTTATTTGGCAGTGCTAAGTGATACTCCTGGTTTCTTTAATTGTTCTATGGCCTTTGGGATCTACGGTTTTAAGACAAAAAGATAATGAATTGGCCAACCCGCTGCAATATTGTAGCTTCAATTTGCATGCAAATATATTGATTTTCTCAAGGCCATAAACTATAATAAATCATATCCCAGGTCCTTACACTAATTGAGTTGGCAAGACCAACTCTTTAAGCTAAAAAATTGTGGACATGCAAAGCATAAATTTGATCACCAAATGTTGTCTGTTTGCCTAGTCACTCATGCTTAATATGATGAAAGGAAAGGGTAACATAACAGTAAAACTCTAGCTGGAATTATTATCCGTTCCTCTCCTACACAAACGACATCAACTCTCCATGTAATCAACAATCTTAAGCTAGAGACTATGTTGCATCGATACTCCTATTTATGAAGGCGTGCTGTATCCGATACACGGATATGCCTCCGATACGGCACCGATACGTGTCGGATACGACTTTGCCGTATCCGATTAAAATACTATTTAATTTCAAAAGGACATGAGTATCCCGCGTGTCAATTGAAAAAAAAAAAAAAAATCAGAAAAAAGGCCTGTCATATTTACTTCCGTGGCTGTGAGCGAGGTTCTCTCATTTATGAGATGGATTTGAGTCTCTTGATGATATGAGAATATTAGAAATTGTTAATATTTCACTTGATGAGCCTGAATTAGAAACTATGATATTTATCGAAGATGATATAGAAGTTCAAAGACAAACCACTGAAGAAGCTAATCATATCATTCCTTCTATTGAGTAGTCATGTGCTAGACAATTTATGTTTATGCTTTTATTGTTGTACTAGACATTTAATGCTTACTTTTATTTTGATATTATAAGCTACAAGGCTACAAATGATGTTACTTTCTTTTTTTTTTGTAATTTCAAATATTATGCTTTGATTGCTTTCTTAATTTTTATGTATGATTTATAATTATAATATAAGTCCATGCCGTACCCGTATCCTGTATTTTTAAGAATTGATGTGTCATGTATCCATATTGGGTCGTATCCGTGTCGCCATCCATATCCGTATCGGTGTAACATAGGCTAGAGATGAGCTCCATCAAATAAATTACATTGGGATTACAAAACATGTTAAATCTAATTTTCAGGTCCTACTCCACCCCCAGAAGAGTAAGGTACCAAGATTAGTTTCTAGAGTTTGAATCTTTGGATCCAAAATACACAAATCATCCTGCTGCCATATCTTATGCTAGGCTACTACCTTTTTCCCTCTACCTCAGATCATACAACAACAACAACATCAAGCCTTTATCCCACTACGTGGGGGGGTTGGCTACATGAATCATTTTTCTCCATTGTGTCCTATTAAAAGTCAAATTCTCGTTTAAATCTAATAAAGAAATATCATTCATAATATTTTCTAACCAAGTCTTTTTAGGTCATATTTTCTAACCTCAGATCATGATAAATCAAAAAGTAGAATGAGCTTCCCAGGTTTGAATCTCCAATAGGGTTCCTACAAGAACTTTTATGTTTACCGAATACCTACGATGAAGTTGGTCAATTTGTCCATTAGATTATTTACTTTCCTCTTGTGGTGTCATCACCTCTCTTCACCCAATAACACCAACCCCATAGGAATCATCACCTTGTCTAGTGATTGTCGTGCTCGTCATATAATGATAATAGGAAGGAACCCTGAAGGCAATCAAGTCGCTCAAAAGGAGAAGTCTGCCATCTATACGCCAAAGCTTGAATGCTAAATGGAGCCTTGTGTCTTGTAATCGATAGAGTATCAAAATCGTAGGGATCTCCACTAAAGTATGCATAAAGCGAGTCACTTGGCTCCGAGTCCATAGCAATATCACAGTTTTGTTATTGGTGGAAAGTCTTACAAGATCAAGATTAAGATTAGGGTCTGTTACCACAATTTCGCTTGCCAAGAACTACGCTGAAGGAGGGGAAGACTATTAAGAAGACAACAGAGTTGAGAAAGAGATCCGTTTGAGACGGCTTTTCTACTGCTTCTTAAAGTAGCTTTTTAGTATAAAATTTTTAATTTTTTACTTAAAAAAATTGTTTTAAGAAGTAATAAGAAAGCCGTCCCAAACAAAGCCTAAATGATATCCATTTGAGTGGGGAGAGCTTAGTTCAAGACATAATTCTATTTATGCTTCTGAGGTGTAACAAGAATTTCTTGAGTATGCTTAGCCAGCTAACCATGCTTCCTGCCATGATATTTTACGAGTTGTTTTGATTTTTTGCATTTTTAATTGGCTTGCAGTTGCATGGTGTGGATGATAACGTTGGCAAAAGCAAGAAGATCCTGGCTACTCTATCAAAAAGGATTGACAGGAACAAATGGATTATAGGCTGCATAATAGTAGTCCTCTTGCTGGCAATTATCTTAATTATTTATTTCAAGCTCATCTATTGAATCATTCTCTGATGCAAATATGCTTCATCTCCTGCAATAATATAGAGTTGTAAATTTATTTGTTTTTTTTTAAACAGCTGATGTCTTTGTTGTTGGAGAAATTATTATGTGCAGAGTCCGGACAAAATAATCGTCCGGAATCTATGAGGGTATACATCAAATGCATACACAATAAAAAATAAGATTATATATTTGCTTTGTACCCTTACATAATCCGAATGATTCTCCCATCCAAACTCTGCATGTAATAATCTTTACCGTTGTTCGTAATCCTTGGATGGTGCTGTGCTTTTTGGTTGATGGAATGTCATCATTAATGAAAAAAAAAAAAAAAAAATCATATATGCCCAGTTTTAAATGTAGCTATAGTGTTGAAGTTAAGTTTTATTACAGGCTTTGTTGGGCTTAATCAATTGATATTAAATTCGCTTAAATCGTAGATTCCTTCTTAAAATCTTCTTTGGCTTTTGCAATCATATTTATGTCTTCTCTATCCATAATATAATCTTCCCATAGTGGTCCTCCTTTTTTTACATCTAAGTCATATATATTAAGTATTCATTTTCTTAGTTCATTAAAATCATCAAACAAAGAAAACTATATAAGTTCAAATCTTTCATTATTTATTAATAAATAAATGTTCATATAAGAAAAAAAAAAAAAAATCAAACATATAAGCATTATCTCTAATCTTCTTAACAATCTTGAAATGGTTGCTTGCTTCAGCTTTTCATTTTCTAATTTCATCCTTATCTTCTATAAATGAATCCACATGATGTTTCATTCCTACAAAGTGTTTGGATAGTATGTGCTTATCATACCAAACATTATAAGTTTCCTAAGAAATCTTTAATATATTTTCAACTTAGATTTTATTGTCTCTATGAATCGCATGTCTTTCTTTACTGAAGTTCATCTTTCCTTCCTTCCTCATATAAATAAAAAAAAAAAATTTAATAGAAAGGCTTTTGAGGAAGTAACCCTTAGATAATCTTTTAATGGTGATTAGATTGTCTAACCATAATATTTAAATATAAGCCATGATATCTCTATATCAAAGACACCACAAGATATGTCTCTTTTCTTAACCATAGAAATAAAAGCTCCATTTGATGATTTTTTTTAATGGTCTTTATCAACCAAAAAGGAGTTTTATGGCAAATGTTTTGATAAGAAATTAGTTGCTAGAAATGCTTTTAGGAGTCCCAAAATCCACTATGCTATACACGTGGCATAGAATGGTAAGAACAAAAATGAGAGAATATTTTGCCAGGTATTTATTTACATTTTATTTTATTTTATTAAGAAATTTGTTATAGTATTTGAACATATTAGATATATTACATATAAATAATTTTTTTCTTACAAGGCAGCATTACTTGTACTTACCTATCAAATGAATACATGTAAAGATATTTAACTAAGTCTTTTATTGTACGATGAGTTTTCAATCAATTTGAAGAAATTAAGTGGATATGTATATTTTTTAGTTTGTATAATATAAATGGAATATTCAATTCACTCCACAGTAAAAAAAAAAAAAAATCTTATCTTAAATATATGGAGCACTTATCCTTATAGAATTGATTTAATTTAGTTAATAGATTTCAAATTGTTTCTCATAAGGAAATACAATTAGTGGGAAGAAAACACTCAAAAAAAAAAAAAAAGTTTTCATGTCCTCATGTTTACATATTTATTGAAATTTGAAAGATATTTATATAAAACCTTTAAGAATTGAACCCATTAATATAACTTGAGATGCATTAGAGCTAGATTACCTTAGATTGAAATCATTCTTTAATTGGGAAGATCTAAAAATATTTCACTTACAAAAGTCAATTATAATACAATGTGCATCTATTAGTATAAGAATTTTTTATTTTTTTTGTATTCAGACCCAATTCAAACACCCAATTTTTGTCTTACAAAAGTCAATTGGTAAAAAAGTAATTTTTATTTTGCCCCATTTAACTATCAAATAAATTAATTGAAATATTCTCATGGAAAATTATAATTTATTTTAATGCTCAACCGTCTAACTATAATGAATAACTATGAGTGATTGAGGCTCGTAAGTGTGCAATAATGATGAGCAACTCATAAATATCATAAAGCTAATTAGCTTCATTATTAAGAGGCTCTTCAATAATTTGATCAATAGAATTTATAATAATTTGTGAGTCAAAAGAATCAAATATCATATCCTAATGGTTATGAGATAATTTGTATAAGGCTGAGCAAAGCATCATGGTTGAAGCAAATACTTGCACTAAATTTTCAACAATCATTTTCAAAGGAAGCCATTCTTTTCTCCATAGCCAACCATACAACATGACTATGCCTTTAACTTTGGTCTATCTAGGCCCATCCCGAGTACCTCTTTCATTACACATTAATAACACTAGTTTATGGCATAAGCCACTCAATCCTTTGTCACAGCACTGCTGGAAAATGTGGAAAATATTTTTATAGAGATCATCAATTTTGTGATAGCTCATATATGCCCCAAATGTCTATACACTTGGAGCTAATGGTATTCACATCGACATACGTAGGCATTAATTTATGCCACTCTATATTTCAAAACATTTTTGTAATAAATGAACGGATTTAATTCCTTATTTTTTTTACTTTATGCATACGATATCGTAGCTAGTTCTATGCTATACTAAATTTAATTTGTACTTTAAGTTGAGGCGTCAATGCATCTATATAGTCTTATATAGTTAAGAATTTCTTTCTTTTACCGTCTAATAATAGCTCCTTAATCATTTTATCATACCAATAAATTAGCAGCTTTTCCTCACAATGCTTCCACTCTTGATATGGTATGCCATGTAATGTAGAGTTTGTCCAAGTTCAGGCTGTTCAGCTGTTATTTAATGCTCTTGCAAATATATCTTAAAAACTTTGGCTATCTCATTTGGATCTTGGGCAAGCTATGATGGATATCAAAAAGTGCAGAAATATTTGGATTCTAACCAATTCATGTATTCTAACCAAAGCATGTATTCATATTAAAGTTTTAGCTCTATGTTATCTACTTATTGGTTGATATTTTGTGGCCTTTTGTACCTAATATTATTCTAAACATTTATATCTTCTATTGAAGTTTTTATGCTTTCTACAATCTGATACTCCTCTCTTTTTAAACATCTTAATTTGTTCTTCTCTTGCGCATTCACTAGCTTTTTTAAACGGGAAAATTTTGTTTCCATTAGCTTTGATCCAAAACAAACTTTGTGTTGAAGAGATCTCTCACAAATAAGGATGTTGATATTTTGATTTCCCATATACCATCCTTTGAAGAAGTTAGATTCCAATCGCTTGCATTTAATTTGCTTTGATTTATGATTTGCACAACACAATTTATTAGAAACACTAAAACTTCTGTGACAATATCAATAGAAAGCTCTCTACTTTCACATGTTAAGATGTTATTCATGCCAATAACATAAGGAGAATAATATATTTAGTGTCTGAATTTGTAAGAGAGAATGAGCTAAGAAAGGGAAATACAGGGATAGGAAGATTGTACGCCTAGCTTTTTTTTTTGGGACATTTAGGCCATTTAAGGCAAACTCACACACACAACGCATACACAGAGACTCGAACCTTAGACCTCTTAGTTTGAAGCCTTAGCTCTCAACCAATAGGCCAAGGAGAGTTGTGTGTACGCCTAGCTTTCAAACAACACAGTTAAGTGGTGGAATACGTACAAAAGTGAAGCTTCATTTGGGATGACTTTTTATTGCTTTTTAAAGCATTTTTTTAGTACAACATTTTTTATCTCAAAAAAATTTTTTGTACTAAAAAATTGCTTTTAAAAACAGAAAAAAAGCTGCCCCAAACCAAACCTTATTCAAATCTAAATGAAAATTGGACAAGCAATTTTTTGAATGGATTTAGGCTTCGTTTGAGACAATTTTCTTATTGCTTTCTAAAACAACTTTTTAGTACAATTTTTATTTTAAACTATAAATTTCTGTAAGATGCACCTGAAATGATCAATATTATCTTACTAACAGCCATCTGAATAAACATAAAAAGCTGACCTAGAGCTATCTGATCGAATAAATATAAGGCTGTCTTACAACTCTAAATAATAATTAAAAAAACAGACATACAAAAATGTAAAGCGGATTCATTAATTACTATTATTGAACTAATTTGAATTATTAAAGAAATCTAAGAAACTATATATTTGTTAATGGAGTTCTAAAGCTTATATAGCTAATGATTAATTGATGATAATAATGTTGCCTTTCAACATGTATTGAGAAAAGAAGGAAAACTTCACACCTTAAGATTAATTCCTTAAACCTCTTATTTTATTTCTAATTAAATCATAGCTCAATTTAATATTTTTTTATGTACTAATCAAATATTTATAAAATTATCTTTTTTTTAATTAACTGCATTTTTTATGTTAACTCTTCAGTTTTTGATGTTAATATCATTAAATGCATGTTAATATTAAGCGAGGTGGTCTCATAAATAATCCTTTTTTTTAGCTACAAGCTAAACTGTATAGAATTACTAGAATAATAATCTCTCGAAGGCTCTCTAAGAATTGGAAAATGATAAAATAAGCTCCCCTGATGATTGATTTGTATTGGGTCTAAAACAAAGATAAATGAACTGGATGAGTCAAAGGTAAGCTAACATATAGTAAGCATTTCCTCAATATAAATCAACTATGACTGGCAGTATAATATAAATATAGTCTGTATATATATAGAGAGAAAACTTGACAATGGCTAATACTTGTCACATGGGCACCACAGATATGACAAACATCAGTCATATCTGGAACATGTTCCAATACATCTCTAATGCTTTCAAATGAATAGCTGGAATGTTTACAATACTAGAATGATTGAATCTCCACAAGAAAGGCCGAGTCTTTGAGATTTGCGGTAATCCTTTGGAGCTAACCAAGCTGATAGTTTTCTCTATTAGGTCTGGGATTTTATAAGATTGCTAAGAAATTCCTAATATAATATTGCAAGAGATATTTATAGGAGATTTATTGTGTATTAATCTCAAGGCAAAATGCCAGGGTCATTTGAAACTTTGAACTCCTTCCCTTTGTAACAATCAATGTTGATCTACTTACTATATTTATTATACTTATAGATGAGTAGGAGGCATGTGTGCCTGATGGCCATTAAGTGTGGAGTTGGCAATGTGGTGTCCTTAGAGCTACTCCCGAGGGACAATAGTAGATTGGATCTGATTATAGCATAAAAGGACTGCACTTTATGTTTAATCCATGTAGATGCAAATGTGATGGTCTCACATGTCATGCATTAAAGGGTCTATTGTCATTCCCAAAGAAGTTATCTATAGTATTTATCCATAGGCAACCTTTGTAGTACTGGAGGTAGACTGATTGCTAGGTAAGGTTGCTGAAAGGTCTATTGTCCTTAAAGCTTATGCCCGAACTTATCTTCCTTTTTTTTTTTTGGGTCTAATCTCATCTTGATTTAATTCTCCTTCATGTCATTAGCTCTTCTGGTGCTTGCTCGAGGTATTGGTATAACGCAGAAGATTGTTAAGAGATTTAATACATTTTGTGCTAATTACGTGTTCACCTATGATGCACCGAAACTTCTCCTCAAAGAGGCGTACAGTGTCCGACACCGTGTAACACGACACTTGCCCGACACTCCTCTGACACGTGTCGGACACGCCGAAAACGTGTTCGATTAATAAATATTAAATACAAATTGGACACCCGTATCTTAAATATTTTATGATTTTTTTAAAATATAATTTCTTGTATTTTGCGAGATTTAAAATAAATTTCTTATTTCCTATCCACAACACCAAATCAACGTCCGCACTTAATACCTAATCATCGAATATTCTCATTTTCATTTATTTTTGACAGTGAATATATTTTCATCTCCTCTCTCGGTGACTGATAAACGGCATCGACGCCTAACTCTCGACATCCTAATACTAATCATTTTGAGCACAAATTATAGTTAAATGACTTATTATTTTCAAATTATTTTTAAAATTATACTTATTTAATTTTTATACACTATTTTTTAAATATAAAAATTATAATAACGTGTCCAGTCCGTGTCCGTGTCCTATATTTTCAATAACTGACGTGTCCCGTGTCCGTGTCGTGTCGTATCCGTGTCGCCGTGTCCGTGTCGTCGTGTCTGTGTCTGTGCATCATAGGTGTTCACCAATATTATGACTTATATGAACTATTAGAGATATAACTTTGCCACCTTAGTAAGACTTCTTTTTTAAAAAGATTGTCTCAAATGGAAATCATGAGAATCCTATCTCAAGAATTCCTCAAGGTGGTGTCGCTTTAGAATTTTTTCTTAGTTTTCTTAGCCAAAACACCAACCTTAGTTTTTACCCAACAAATCTTTTAGATTACAAATCTTCTAACATAAACCTATGAATCAAATGTTAGTAGCATTTATTGATGATTCCACCAAATTTATAGTGCCTTGTAATATCATGAAGACTCATATTTTGTTATAGTAACAATATTAGAGCACACCTAGAAACCTTGTAATGCAATTTAAATGTCTAAAATAAGGAGTGCATACCATCATTAGTCCACTTGTTACTCCTAAAGGAGCTTAATATACTAAGAGGGCCACATTTACTAACTATTTCTATTCTTGATTATGTCCAAAGATGTTTAAAGCATCATTTTCCACCTTCTCCATAATGTTACTTATGAGTGATCAAAGAAAGACATCTTATTTCCCCTTCTAAACCCCAAGTAGCCTATCAAGCTCATATGAACCAGTCATTGGCTGTAATGATGAGTCTTATTTACAAGAGATATTATTTTGGTTTCTAGCTCCACTTAAGAAAGGGACATTTTTATGCTCCATCTTTACCATAATGTCCATAATGAAGATATTGAGTATTATAGAATCTTAAAGACCATCCTTAACAAATTGATTAATGAAGGCCATATGAGAGAGTTCCCATCCCATCATCAAGAAGACAAGAAACCTACAAATTAAAAGAGCGAAAACAACAACAACAACCTATTATTTCTTTCAAGAAATAATCTTAATGATCAGGATCGTGTAGATTATCAATAGGAAAGTTGATCATGAAGTTGCTTGACAATATACACTTCATGAAAACCAGTGATTTGTGGCGGACTTTGCGATGGAAAAGTTTTTTTGACAAATTTGCGGCAGATTTATGGCAAAAATTTGTGAGGAAATTGCGGCAGATTTGTGATTGAAAATTAGTACATATTTGTGATGGATTTTTAGCTGCAAAATTGCCGCAATTCTGTGACAAATCCGCCGCAAACCTGTCACCAATAATTTTTTCTAAACTAATATCTAGCTCATTTCTTTTATTCGCTCTTGACCGTGTTTTTTCCTTTGTGCCAGTGTCTGCAGCGATTAGCCCCCCTCACTGATGTTCCTTGCCTTCAAGTCCTCACTGTCATTTATCGTTCTTCATCTCCTTAACTCTTTTGACAACATCCTTCTATTGACCTCATTTTTGTATGAGGTCAGCATGACTTGTCTAGACTCATGCTTGGTGATTTTATGATTGATAGTTTTCCATTTGTCAATCATAGAGACCCCAATCAAAATTTAAACCAGCCTTCAATCCAATTCCCACCCCAGACTCCTATCTTGCCTACAATCAAAGTTCAATATGATCTTCAATCAAACCTTAGTCTTATCCAATCAATCCCAATCTTTCATCTGACTATGATTGATTTGGATATTCCAAAAGTTAATTAATAAAACCTAAAATCCAGCTCAAACTCATATTTTCAATTCAAAACCTAAAGCCAAAAGCCTAAGTCATGAAACCTTTTTGGTTAATTTTGCAGTCACCTTGAATCTTAGTTAAATTACCTCTAATTCGTGATCTGTCAGTTGCATATTGATCATACATATATCTAGAGTCAACCCTCCAAATTTGAGCTCATTATGAGGTTTCTTAACCTAGAAACTAAATTTATTTACAAAGGCTACAAAACTCTCACATATTTTGGACCTATGCCACTGAACCCTCCACCTTGTGGAATTTGACTTTGGGGCCTTCCCCAAGACCCTTGACCATGTTCATGGCCTTTAATATGACATGTTGACCACTAACCTACATTTTTTGGACCCATAATTGACTAGGGGTTAAAATGACCAAAATATCTTTTTAGGGGATTTTTGGACTTTTGGTCAAAACTCAACATGGTTCAATCTCTTCAACCCTTGAAACCTCTTAAAATGAATCCCAAATATCATTATGAGGTTTCTAAACCTAGAAACTAAATTTATTTACGAAGGCTACAAAACTCTCACATATTTAGGACCTATGCCACTGAACCCTCCACCTTGTGGAATTTGATTTTGGGGCCTTCCCCAAGACCCTCAACCATGTTCATGGCCTTTAGTATGACATGTTGACCACTAACCTACATGTTTTTGACCCATAATTGACTAGGGGTTAAAATGACCAAAATGTCTTTTTAGGGGATTTTTGGACTTTTGATCAAAATTCAACATGGTTCAATCTCTTCAACCCTTGAAACTTCTTAAAATGAATCCCAAATATCATTTGGGATCCATTAGATCCAAACTCAAGTTTTGGCTTGACCTGATTGACCAAGTCAACTGGAGTTGACAAAAATATCCCTTAAAGTTCCAAATAGCCATTTTTGACCAAATGACCTTACTAGTCTAGGAAACCACCTCCAATGAACTCCTTTAACCATTTTAAACTTGTTGAGCCCAACCCCAGCCCCTAGGTCAACCTAGTTGACCATGTCAACCCAGGTTGACCAGATCAGCCATAAATCCCATGTTCACTCAGTTAAACACCAGATAAACTTCAAATTCACCCAAACTTTTTTGAAAACCTCCCTTAGCGGTTTGGACATAAATGGACATGTTGACCCAATCAATAGTTAACTTGGTCAACTGAGTCAAAGTTTGGTCCAACTTGTCTTTTTTAGGTCAAATCCCTCCTATTCATTCAAACAAGACCCATCCAAACTCCATCAAACCTCCAAACTTATTCCATCCCATGGCTTAAGCATGCCTAAATCATAGGTGAATAAAAAAACCCTTGAGTTTGTCCAAGTCAACTCAAAATCCTTGGTCAATCCCTATGTTATATGCTCCCATTCCCCCTTGCTTTAGTTTTAACCCTTTGAATCCTCCTACAATTACTCCTAACTCTCTTTTTTCCCTAGATGTCATTAGAACCTTTTACTTTGTTGAATGGTCAAACCAGCCAATAAGCCATCCAAACTTCATTTGAATAGTCAAACTCCTTCGTAAACCTGAAATGGATCGTTCCATGTCTTTGGGTACATTCAAATAGCAAGTGACTACTCCCTATCTGCCACCTAAGTAGCATTAACAACTTGACCGATCAAAGAGTAAACTAAAAGCCTTAAACCCTTCCAAATGGTCAAATGTGACCTCAATTCTAGTGGATTAATATCATTGGGTGCTGCACCTCTCATCTACAAAGATGGAGGAGATAGTTCTGATTGGATATGCCAGAGGCCATCCCCATAGTGGCAGGCTGCCGATCCTGCCTTCAAAATTTTTTAAGTTGGCCCTAGTGATAGCCAAATCAAAGGAGGCTGTTGAAGATAAAAAATTTCAATATTTTAAGGGCATAAGGCTCAGCCACTAAAGCAACACTACATCTTGAAAATCATGATTCTTGATACCATTTAAATGTTTGTTAGGAATGTTAAGCCCTTATGAACTAGTCCTTTTTTTTTTTTTTTTTTTTTTTTTTTTTGGGGGGGGGGGGGGGGGGGGGGGGGTGAATTGGTATTTTAAAAAAATTTCAAACAATTAAAACACAAACTCAAACCAAATCAAGATTCACCACAAAAAATCGAAGTGTGGAAATTAAATGCGAAAATAATAAAGGAAAGAACATACTAGATTTATATTGGTTCGGTCAAACTTTGACCTACGTACACTGCTCGGAGGCACCCTCCGAGTATTGCACTAAATTCAGTGTCTATCCTTTAGCCCCCACAAAAGAACACAGCGGATTTATAGTGGTTTGGTCAAACCTTGACTTACGTCCACTCCTTGGAGACACCCTCCAAGTATTGCACTAAAACAAGTGTCTCTCCTTTAGCCCCCACAATTTTTTTTAAGCCCTTACAAAATCATTTTCACCTTCCCCGGTGCGGCGGAGTCGTCGGGTCCTTTGACACCAAAGCGAACTTCTTCTTTGGTGACCTTCCCTCGAGACAAGCCTTGAATCCGATGGTATTAAGATGCAAGCCTGCCGGAGCAACCGTTTGGAATCCCCTCCACACTCCCTTGAGTCCCCCCTCACAGGATCTTCTCCCTCTCAGACTTCACCCGTTCCTCACTCCCTTTCAAGCTTCCCTCTCTCAAACTCCACCATTTCCTCTCTCCCTTTCAAGCTCTCTCTTCAAGTTTCCTCAAAAAGAAATGAAGCCTCAATGGCTGCCAAAGACACTTACAAAGTCCCTTGTCAAATCTTAAATAAAAGAGCTCCAAACGAGCTCATTAATTACAACTTGCTGACTTTATCGTCC
>NW_021355236.1:217352-230620 GCF_001605985.2 Dendrobium catenatum | reverse complement strand
GGTGGGTGAATTGGTGTTTTAAAAAATTTCCAAACATTTAAAACACAAACGCAAACCAAATCAAGATTCAACAAAAAAAAATCAAAGTGTGGAAATTAAATGCAAAAATAATAAAGGAAAGAACACATTAGATTTACAGTGGTTCGGTCAAACCTTGACCTACATCCACTCCTCAGAGGCACCCTCCGAGTATTGCACTAAACTCAGTGTCTATCCTTTAGCCCCCACAGCTAGGTGGATAAGCCCTTACAAAATCACTTCCACCTTCCCCGGTGCGGCGGAGTAGCCGGACCCTTTGACACCAAAGAGATCTTCTTCTTCCTAAAACTTCCCTCAAGATAAGCCTTGAATCTGATGGTACTATGGTGCAAGCTCGCCGGAGCAACCGTGTGGAACCCTCTTCATACTCCCTTGAAACACCCTCTAAGGATCTTCTCCCCCTCTCAAACTCCACCATTTCCTCTCTCCCTTTCAAGCTCTATCTTCAAGTTTTTTCCAAAAGAAATGAAGCCTCAATGGCTGCCAAAAACACTTACAAAGTCCCTTGTCAAAGCTTAAATAGAAGAGCTCCAAATAAGCTCATTAATTGCAACTTGTTGATTTTATCGTCATGGCCGATCGGCGTAAATTTCGCTCAATCAGCCCGATCGGTTTGAGACGATCATAAGATTTTTGGTCATATCGTCCAGGCTGTTATCATGATCGTACTGGCCAATTAGTTCAAATATAAGGAAAATTGTCATGAATATCGCCCTGAATAGAAGCTGGACGATGTTAATCGTCTAAGAGATCATCCTGAATGATGTGATCGTGCAATCAAATCTTAATTGCTTTCATTAATTACCAGATTAATTTAGGCATAACTATGTTGCATCATCCATGATGATGTCCTGGACGATGTCCAAAAATAAAGAATATCTAAATAGATCTGGTGGCTGATTCTTTTTGTTTTGAGCCTATCGTTCCGGTCGATATGAATATCATCCAGGATGATGCACTTAAAGATGGTTGTCTTAACCAAGATGCCTTAATTAAGATTTCTATTTTCAGCTGATCATCCAGGCCGATATTTAGATCGTCCCGGATGATGTGAGCAAAAAATAGAGAACACTAAAATAGAAATAAGTGAGCAAGATTACAAGTAAGCAAACACTCTTACAAGCCAATAAATAAATTAATAAAAAATACAAATTTAACATATTCTGCTAAAGCTTGAGCCTTGTAAGGTACACTGTAATCTTGAAATGTTAGTAAACATAGAAAAAACTATATTGCAAATATAGGTAGACAGCAGACAGTGAGCCATAATATTTGTTATCATAAAAAATATAAACTCATAAGCTCGAGTTGTAACAATCTCCCCTTTTTTTATGATAACAAATATTACTAGTTGAATTTATAAAATTAAAAATATTTCTTCTAATCTCCCCCTCACTAGAATTAAAATTAAAAAATAGCGAAAGACAAAATTTTTATTATTTTTATTAAAAAAATAGATATAAATACAACAATACGTTCTTCCACTTTGACATTATCAAAAAGAGGAGGAGCACAAACAATCAGAATAATAAAAAAAATTAAAATGATCCCCGATCTAGTGAAAAAAAATGAGAAAGTTACATCTTAATTTTATTCAAAAATTTAGTGAGGAATGGATTGACAACTCATAATTCAGAAAATGTTAGAAATTCAGAAATTGTTAATCCAAGCTCAAGTTTTTTTAAAAGCTCAAAAACTTTTTAATCCAATATCTAAATCAAGGAATAAATTAGAAAATAAACACTATTTTTTTAAAACTCATTCAATAAAATATATCTAATAGAAGATTAATACAAAAATTGGTGAATAAAAAATAATGATTTTCAAGCTCAAGTATTGAAAATATCAAGAGTTTTCTTAAAATTTAAGAAGTACAAGAAAGGTTAGCATTACTTTTTGTGGGCTCATTTTATGCCTCTTATCAGGTTTTTGACGTACTTTGTGCATCTTTTAATTTTTGATACACTTTATGTATCTTTCTCAATTTTGGTGTCTTTGCGCATCTTTTGATTTGACATCATTGGCCATTTTTTTAATATGCTTCATTTCTAAAATTTGAAAAATAAAAGTAAACCCATTTTATTGATAAAATGAACCTTGATTAAGAAAATTATGAGGTAGATTCAACACCTTACAAAAGATCCCTATACGATAAACAAAATATAAGGAGATGAAAAAATCAGTTTTAAAATCTAATTTATAATATGATGAAGATTTTGAATCAAAAGTAAAATAACATCTTTAAGAAAAAAAAATAGAAAGACAAAATTATGAGTTTCCTTCCTTTGACTATTTTTAGATAAGTCAATCATAACTTACATAAGAATTCAAGAAAAAAATATGAGATAGGTTTTTCATTTTTAGAAAAGTGAACATGTGTGTTGGTCAGAGAGAACTTCATAAAAAGAAAAGTAAAGACAAATAAAAAATTTAACGAAAAAGAAAAAAAAAGAAAAAAAAAGAATGAAAAAGAATAAATCCAATGAAAAAATACAAAAAATACACAAAAATGAACAAAACATGCATACACAGAAAAATAAATAAACAAGCAATGGTTTAAACATCATCTTTCTCCTGATTTGATGATTCAGAAGCTAGGTCTGCCCAGGAGATTTTTTGCTTTTTATTATTTATCATTTTTACAATTGGCTTAGCTTTATCTTTTTTTTTTTGTAGGAAGAGTTCTCAAATTAGGGTACTAATTATTCATATGTCTAGGTTTCTTATATTTAAAGAAAATAACGTTAGAAGTAATCTTAACATTCTTATCATTTTTATCATTATTCCATTTTTGTTGATGCATATATTTTAACAAGCTTTCCAATTTGCTTGATAAGTCATCACTTTCGATGCCAACTAAGCAACTTTTCTTCGAGTCTTCAGCATTTAGTACTATCATTTCACCTGCATCCAAAAGTATTTGACCCAAACTTTGCTCGTAGGCAATGAGTGAGCTAATAAAATTATTAATAGAATACTCATTCAAATTATTTGATTCACAAATAACAATAACTTTGGCATCAAATTTGTTAAGTAAATAATATAGAATTTTATTGACTTTTTCAAAGTTTAAAAATTTCTTATCTAAAGCATGTAATGATATCACAATTTGAATAAACATTATATACATGTCTAAGATCGTCTCATAAGATTTCATGCAAAAAAATTCATAATCATATATTAAAATATTTAATCTGAATTGTTTGATTTTATTAGTGCCTTTGTATATAGTGTGTAATTTACTCCAAATTTCCTTGCCAGCAGTATACGTGGAAACAAACATACAATCTTCAGAATTTAAAACACAGAAAAAATAGTTTAATGATTTAGCATTCAACTGAGCATTGATTTGTTCTTCTCTACTCTATTGATTAAAAGGAATATTAATTTTAATTCAATCTATAATATGTGACGGTACAGAATAACCGGTTAAAATCATTTGCCACATTCAAAAATCAATAGATTGCAAGAAAATAGACATGCAAATTTTCCAAAAATTAAAAGTAATATTTTCAAATAAAGGTGGTCGGGTGATTGAATATCATTCAGCAATATTACGATTACAAAAATTATCCATGGATCAAAATTTAGAAACTTTTCAAAAACTCATTTTTATGAATTCTACTCTAATACCACTTGAATGTTTGTTAAGGATGTTAAGCCCTTATGAACTAGCCCAAGGCTAACCAAGAGAGGGGGTGAATTGATATGTTAAAACTTTTTCAAACAATTAAAACATAAAACTTAATCAAACCAAAATTCACCATAAAGAAAATTAAAGTGCGAAAGTTAAATGTGAAAATAATAAAGGAAAGAACACACCAGATTTATAGTGGTTCGGTCAAACATTAACCTACGTCCACTCCTATAGTCATGTATACTAGGTTTAATCAAATTGTGACATCATTGCATGCTTTAGGTAAAGAATTTTTAAACTTTGAAAATGTCAATAAAATTCTACATTGTTACTTAACAAATTTGATGCCAAAGTTATTGCTATTTGTGAATCAAAAAATTTAAATGAATATTCTATTGATAATTTGATTGACTCACTCATTGCCTACGAGCAAAGTTTGAGTCAAAGACTTTTGGATGCAGGTGAGATGATAGTGCTAAACACTGAAGACTAGGAGAAAAGTGGCTTAGTTGGTGATGAAAGCAATGACTTATCAAACAAATTAAAAAGCTCATCAAAGCATAAGCATCAACAAAAGTGGAATAAAAGTAAAAATGGTAAGAATGTTAAAATTTCTCTTGTTGTTATTTGCTTTGGATGTAAAAAGCCCAGACACATAAAAAATTAGTGCCATAATTTGAGAACTCTTCTTGTAAAAGTAAAAGGCAAAGCTAAGCAAATTATAAAAATGACAAATAATGAAAAGCAAAAAATCTCCTAGGCAGACATAGCTTCTGAATCATCAGACAATGAGCAAGATGATGTTTAAACCACTGTTTGTGTGTTTATTTTTTGTGTATGCATGTTTTGTTTGTTTTTTTATATTTTATGTGTTTTTCTTTGGTTTTATTTTTCATTTTTTTTCTTTCTTTTCTTTTTTGTTAAATTTTTAATTTATCTTTACTTTTCTTTTTGTGAAGTTTTTTTTATCAACACACATGTTCACCTTTCTTAAAATGAAAAACCTACCTCCTATTTTTCTTGAATTCTTATGTAAGTTGTGGTTGTCTTTTCTAAAAATAGTCAAAGGAATGAAACTCATGACTTTGTCTCTCTATCTCTTTTTTTAAAGAGATTATTTTACTTTTAATTCAAAATCTTCATCATATTATAAATTGGATTTTGAAACTGATCTTTTTTATCTCCCTATATTTTGTCTATTGCATCAGGATCTTTAACAAGTTGTTGAATCTATCTCATAATTTTCTTAATCAAGTAGTTCATTTTTATCAATAGAATGGGTTTGCTTTAGTTTTTAAAAATTTCAGGAAGGTAACATATTTGATTGAAAAACAAATGACCAATGATGCCAGATTAAAAAAGTGGTCAATGACGCCAAATTAAGAAAGATACACAAAGTGTATCAAAAAGTAAAAGATGCGCAAAGTATGCAAAAAAATTGATAAGAGACATAAAATGAGTCCACAAAAAGAAATGCTTACATTTCTTGTACTTCTTAAAACTTAAGAAAACCCTTGATATTTTCTATACTTAAGCTTGAAAATTATGATTCATGGTTCACCAATTTTTGCATTAATCTTCTATTAGATATATTTTATGAAAGGAGTTTTAAAAAATTAGTATTTGTTTCTAATTTATTCCTTAATTTAGATATTGAATTAAAAATTTTTTGAGCCTTTAAAAGAACTTGAGCTTGGATTAACAATTTCTGAATTTCTAACTTTTCTGGGTTATGCGTTGTGAATACATTCCTTACTAAGTTTTTGAATAAAATCAAGAGGTAAATTTCTCATTTAAAGAATATTTGATTTTTTTCTTTTCACTAGATCAGGGATCATTTTGTTTTTTATTTATTTATTTGTTCCCCTCCTCTTTTGATAATTTCAGAGGGGAGAGAACGTACTATTGTATTTGTATTTATTTTCTATCTTTTTAAAAAATTAAAATAAAAACAAAAAAAATTTTGTCTTCTCTTATTTTTAAATTTTTATTTTAGTGAGGGGAGATTAGGAGAAAATATTTTTAATTTTGTAAATTCAACAAGTAATATTTATCATCATAAAAAAAGGGGAGATCATTACAACTTGAGCTTATAAGTTTATATTTTGAAGATAACAAATATTGTGGCTCACTTTCTACCTGTATTAGCAATATATTTTTCTTTCTGTGTTTACTAATATTTCAGGATTACAGTGCACCTTACAAGGCTCAGCTTTAGCAGAACATGTTCTATTTATATTTTTCATTAATGTATTTCTTGGCATGTAAGGGTGTTTGTTTTCTTATAACCATGCTAACTTATTTTCATTTTTACAGTTCTCTACTTAAAAATAGCTGCCTTAACCAGGATGACCTAATTTGGATTTATGTTTTTAGCTGATCGTCCAGGCCGATGTTTGGATCGTCCCGGACGATGTGAGCAAAAAACATAGAACTCTAAAACAAGCCTATGGCCTTTAGAAGTCCAATCCTTTTTACACTCCATTAAGGACATTAGCACCTCTAGGGAAGCAAGTAGGGAAGCACCTTTGTGATTCCTGCCAACTAAGGAAGCAAGCCCAATCCTTTTTGCACTCCATTAAGGACATTAGCACCTCTAGACCTTTAGAAGTCCTTCACATGAATTTGTTTTATCCATTAGTACTGCCAGCTTAGGGGGAAAAGTCTATGATTTTGTGATTGTCAATGACTATTCGAGGTGTACTTGGATTAAATTTTTGTCACATAATAATGAGTTTTTTTATGAGTTTAGATCCTTCTTCACTTAGATTCAAAAAAAGTTATGTTGTGAGATCTTGACCATCCATAGTGACCATAGGAGAGAGTTTGAAAATGAGAGATTTGGATACTTTTATGAGGATAAGGGGATTAGTCACAACTTCTCAGCTCCTAGGACCCCTTAGTAGAACGGGTTAGTTGAATGGAAGAACTGGACCTTAGTTGAAGCTGCTAGAGCCATGCTTACTGAATATTCACTTCTAAAGTACTTTTGGGCTGAAGCGATAAATATAGCTTATTATGTGTTGAATAGGGTGAATGTCAGAGTCAAACTAGATAAGACACCCTATGAGATCCTTAAGGGTAGGACACCCAATCTTTCCCACCTCCATGTCTTTGGTTATAAGATTTTCATTCATAATAATGGGAAGTCACACTTAGGGAAATTTGACCCAAAAATTGATGAAGGAGTGTTCTTAGGATATTCAAGTGTTAGGAAATCCTTTAGGGTGTTTAATAAAAGAAAATTGGTGGCGGAGCAGACTACTCATATAGTGTTTGATGAATCTGATCCTAAGGAGTGTATAATTGAGGATGAAGATGGTGTTAGAGAGATTTCCAAAGGAGTTGAAAATTTGGAGAAGAACATAGAGTCCTAAATCTCTGAAGGAGTAAGTGAGATTATCCAAGGAGTAGAAAATTCAAATCTAGAGGAAAGGGTTAATCCTACACACACTTTGCCTTGGGATTAGAGATATTCTTTGAGTCATCCTAAAGAACTGATCTTAGGAGACCCTTTTGAAGGTGTTAGGACTAGGCATGGACTTAGGAAAGAAGTGAACCACTCTGTCTTTATCTCTATAACTGAACCCACCAACATTAATCAAGCCTTATCTGATGAGTTTCGGATCTTAGCTATGCAAGAGGAATTAAATCAATTTATTAGGAATAATGTTTGGGAGCTTATAAAAACACCAAAGGGACAAAGTGTAGTTGGAACCAAATGGATTATTAAGAATAAGATGAATGATTCTAGTGTGGTGGTTAGGAATAAGGTGAGATTGGTAGTTAAGGGGTACAACCAAATAAATGGGATTGATTTTGTGGAGACCTTTGCCCCTGTAGCTAGATTGGAAGCTATTAGAGTGCTACTAGTCTTTGCCTGTTATAAATTATTTAAACTTTACCAAATGGATGTGAAAAGTATCTTTTTAAATGGGGTAATAAAAAAGATGTGTTTGTAGAGCAACCCCTAGGTTTTGAGAGTTCCCAATTTCTAACCATGTTTTCAAATTAAAAAAGGACTTATATGAATTAAAACAGGCATTAAGAGCTTGGTATACAAGGCTTAACACATTTTTACTAAAAAGGGATTTTGTTAAGAGAAGTGTAGACACCACCCTTTTATTGAGTAAAGTAAGAGATGAGTTACTCATTATTCAGATCTATATTAATGATATACTTTTTGGATCTTTTGATAAAATGTAATGTGATAATTTTTCTAAAGTAATGAGTAAGGAGTTTGAGATGAATATGATGAAAGAATTATCCTACTTTTTGGGATTTAGCATAAAACAATTAGATGATGGAACATTTATAAGTTAACCAAAGTACATTAAAGATATCTTGAAGAAATATGAAATAGATAAAGCCAAGTTAATAAATACTCCCATGATTTCTAATATTCAGATGTATAAGGACTCAAATGAAAACTATGTCAAACAAATGAAGTATAGAGGGTTGATTCGATCTTTACTTTACCTGACTGCTAGTCGACCTGATATAATATTTAGTGTTTATCTCTATGCTAGATTTTAAGTTGATTCTAAAGAATCCCACCTGACTGCAGTTAAAAGATTTCTTAGATATCTTTTGGGGACCCAAAATTTAGAAATTTGGTATCCTAGGCACAACACTTCTTTTGAGATTATTGGATATTCTGATTCTGATTTTATAGGATGTAGGGTGGATAGAAAGAGCACTTATGAAACTTGTCAATTTATAGGATAATCTTTAGTCACCTGGTCTAATAGAAAACAAGACTCTATTGTACTTTCCACTACTGAAGCTAAGTACATTGCCTTAGGAAGTTGTGTGGCCTAGGTCCTTTGGTTGAAGCAACAAATTCTTGATTTAGGATTACCTGTAAGCATAATTTGAATCATTTATGATAACACTAGTGCCATCTGTATCTCTAAGAATCATATCCAACATTCAAAAATCAAACACATTGATATAAGACATCACTTTATTAGAGACAATGTGACCAAATGAGACATTGAGTTACATCATGTGATAACTGAGAATTAATTAGCTGACATCTTTACTAAACCACTAGCTTTTGACACCTTCAACATCTTAAGGACTAGATTGGGTGTGATAGACATAAATGCATGAACTTGTTGTTTACTGAATTCTGAATTTTCTATTTGATTGCTTTTTTGTTTTGTTTAACTTTGCTTATTTTACTTTTTATTAGTTTTTGTTTCTATTCTTTATTTTATTTCTATTATTTTGGTTTTTTTATGTGATCACTGCTAAAATAATATTTTATGCCATATTTTTTTTTTTTTTAAATTTGTAGTCAATTGTTTACATCTCTTAATTTGTTAAAGGGAGAAAACACCATTGATTGTTTCTCTTCCTCTAACCTCTTTTAATGATATAAATTTTTTTTTTCTAAACAAAAGTCTATCTCAAATTAATAACTGACTTTATGATTGAGATCTTTTTTACCTTGCTATAGTAATCTATCTTATATTTATAATATTCGAAGTCTTTATATTACTTTCAAGTTTTTTCATCATCCTGTCATCCTATTTATCATATGATTTTGATTATATTTTATGGTTTGCTTCTTCCTTATATTAGAGAGTGAGTTTTTTTTTCTCTAATATCTGAAAGATATACTCACAACTAAGAGTATTTAAGAGTTTTAAAAAGGAGTCTAGTTTGCAAAAATAAAAAAAATGACCAATAATGCCAAATCAAAAAATGCGCAATGACACTAAATTGAGAAATATACACAAAGTGTATCAAAAATTAAAAGATGCGTAAAGTGCATCATTCAGTTGATAAGAGGATAAAGTGAGCCCACTAAAAGCAAGCTCTCTTCTCTTTCAAACTTTCAAAACTTAGAAGAATTCAAATGTCACTTGATATTTTCAAAGACTTGATTTTGAATTTCACGATTGTGATAATTATTTTGTTACATTATTCTATAAGATATTTTTTCTAAAACCAAGTCTTAAACGGATCTCTTTTTCTTATTCAATTAGTTTTTTTGAGTTAGGTTTATTTTTCAAAAGATAATTTTGCCCTGAGAGAAGTCCGAGCTAGGGTTAACAAGATTGGATATTCTACCATTTCAAGATTTTGATTATGTTAACTCATTGGTCTTACAAGTCTTGATTTTGATTTTGTCATATTCATGCTTTGATTAAAAAAAAACTTAGCTTTTGTTCTTATTTTTTGTGTTCTTTATGCTTTTCTTTTCTGGTTTTTTCCTCCTTTTTTGTGATGTCAAAAGGGGGAGTAGTGTTTGAGTTATTTTTTATTTTATTTAGGTGTGATTGTTTGATTATTTGCCATCATAAAAAAGGGAGAGATTGTTATGAATCTGATTTTAGGAAATATAATTTTGATGATAGCAATCACTTCCATTTCTCCACGACTGCCTTACCTACTAACATTTCAGGTCCACAAGATCAAACTATAAGTTGACCAGCTCAAGATAGGGTAGATTAGGACTGAGTAAGTTTTTAATATATGACATGTGTCTTTTACCTTTTCTTGAGCCCGTTATAACATTGTGGGTCCTATTGCTAAGTAACATTACACACTTGGGGAAAATTTTTTTGACTGTTTTAGAGTTTTTTATTTTTGCTCACATCATGCGGGATGATCCAAAAATTGGCCTGGACGATCAGTTAAAAATAGAAACCCTAATAGGGCATCTTGGTTAAGGCAGCCGTCATTAAGCACATCATGCAAAAGGAGAGACACTATGTTTAGTGCAATAATTAGGCTCCGGGGAGTGGACGTAGGTCAAGTTGACTAAACCATTATAAATTGAGGTCCACACAAGACTTTAAAATCAATTCAGATTTTACATGAGGTCCACACAAGACTTTAAAATCAATTCAGATTCAAATCAATCCAGGCTTATAATCAATTCAAACTCAAGTTAATCCATATCCCAATATATCTAGATTTCAATCAAATCCAAGAATTCAAACAAAGATCCTAAGTCCAAAGGCCCTGTCCTAAAGGCCTTTTATAGTGAATTTTCAAACACTTCAAAACCCACTCAAAAGACCTATGATTCAGAGTCTATCACTTGCAAAGTGATAAGGCATGTCTCTAGAGGTAACCCTCCAAATTTGAGTCCATTCTGATGTCTCTAATCCCAGAAACTAAATCAAATTCCAAAGGCTGTAAAACCTTTAAATATTTACGGCCTATGCCACTGGACCTGCCATCTAGTGGATCCTGACCCTGGAGCTTCTTCCAAAGCTTCCAATCACTTCCAGACCATCAATACTGACATATTGATCAATAAATTGCACTTAGCTGGACTCATTTCAACCCCCAGTGGACCTGAAGCCAAAATAACTAAAATACCCCTTACGGGTGTGAATAGTCATTTTGGATCAAATGACTTCCAAATTGAATGCAACCACCTCCAGCAAGTTTCAAATATCAAACCAAACCTGTTGGACCCATTTCCAAACCTTGGGTCAACCTGGTTGACCAAGTCAACACGGTTGACCTAAGAGGCCCTTTAAGGTCCAAATAGGTGATTTGACTGAAATGACCTATCTAAGCCATGGAACCACTTTTATTGGTCTTCAAATGTCATTTCAAACTCGCTGAGCCTGATCCCAGACCTTGGGTCAACCTGGTTGACCAAGTCAACCTAGGTTGACCAAATAGGCCCTTTAGGGGCAAAACTGACATTTTTGATGAAATTGACCATCCAAACCCTAGGACCACACCCAACAGCTTCTAAATGTCATTTCAAATTGATCGAATCCATTTCCAGACCCTAGACCCACTTAGTTGACATAGTCAACCTAGGTTGACCTAATGTGCCCTTAAGGGTTCAAATGGGCCATTTTAATCCATTCAACCCATTTGACCCCTTTCAAACTCCAAATCAACTCCTACTCAGGGCTCAATCATGTCCTAACCATTGGTAAACCAAATCCAAACCAAATTGACTAAGTCAATATTTTGATTTTGGTCAAACTTGTATGTTTAGATTAAAACCACTACAAGTATTTGATCAAATCCCTATCAAGCTTTCATATCATTCCTGCCAATGCCTTAAGCCTTGCCAAATGCACCATGAGCCAAGTCATGGTATCTTTGACCAAATTAGCATGTTTAGACATGGTCAAACCACTTGGAGCTCTCATACTTCTATTTAAACTCCAACTTACAAATCTCAAACCTCTTTTAAATTATTTCAAACTGCATTCAAGCTTTACCCCATGTCCACCTAAGCCTCAGTTGATTGTTTGACCAGTCAAACAGTCAACAAGGTGGTCTAAATGGCTATAGGTGTTGTCAAATATGGTTAAAACACCTGAAGCTCCAATCCCTAGCTCCAAACCCAGCAACCAGCATTCAATACACTCTACCCCTTACCACCTCACCAGTCCAAGTGGCATTGGACCAGTCAAACAATCAAATCAAGGATTAAGAGGGGTCAAACTTGATCAAAATCCATCTTAAACCTAATCTATCCTAATCTAAATCATCCCAGTTGTTTAGAGAGATTCTAGAACCTTCCTAGACTCTACCCCAACCCTTTGATCAGCATCAGATGGCTTATATCACTCCCATGTGCTTACTAAAGACAATCACCTTTCCACATAGATGTCCTTGCTTGTCCTTTGATTCTCTGCACCTCAACAACCTCCAGGCCACTTGGCAGCAATCCAGCTACCTACCAAGTGGATCCCAGTCGTCCATTCATTCCAGGGATGTTTGAATAGGGTGTAAACCCTCATTTCAGCCTCTATTCGAACCCTAACACTCTCTCACCCATCTAGTGCTTCTCCAATCAATCTCTCTATTCCTTTGAGTTCTCTTGAGCCTCACACTCACCTCTCCACTCAAACCCTGGTGGCCAAAGCCTTTCCCGACGAGCTTCTGGGGAGATTTAGCTCAATCCATTCAAGAACCTTTGTTGTTCGATCCAGGAAATACCAGTTCATGGAGTCTTCAACAAATTGGAGCGTGGACAATCTACAACTGCAACCAAATCATTTTACCGTAAATCCAACGGCAAAAATCCTTGAAAACTCTAGCCCTAGGTCACAGTAGATGGGGTAAATTAGCTTTTTGTAAAGCTCGTTTTAAGCCAAATGAAGTATTCCCCAAAATTTATGTTCACTTCTTTTATTTAGGTTTATATTTTCAAAGTATTTCATCCACTGTATCGAATGAACGAGCAAAAAATTGAATCCTAGGGCACTTTTGTAGTCTAGTTCAAGCGTACATTTTCTGGATCGTTGATCGTTCGATCAACGGTCTAGATCGAGCAGCTCTGTTCGTTGATCCGACCGTGTATTCGAGTCAATGCTCATTTTCTTTGCCCGACCACATCTGGGCCGTCTGCTTGGAATTACGGGATCAACCTCCTCCGTCTGATCTTCCTCCACATAGATCAAGCGACGGGATTCGTTCTCGGCCGTTAGATCAAACCCGCGGCGAATCCAACGGTGCCCACTGACTGCTGACGTGGTTAAGTGAAATCGCGTGAGGCAATTTGCGGTCGACACGTGTCCTCTGATATCTCCAATCATTGGCGCCACTACGGTTTCAACCTGAGGAGTCCAGTCGCATAGTGTCCCCCGGTGCCGCG
>NW_021355236.1:193637-217288 GCF_001605985.2 Dendrobium catenatum | reverse complement strand
TTTTAATGATATTTTTAATTATCTTATTTTAAAATCTATATCTTTATGTATATAGGTTTATATTTATAAATACCTATATTTTGAAATCTAGTTTAAAACTATACATATTAAATTTTTCTAATATACTTGAGAGATCCTTTTGAAATCTTAAACATAGATTAGGTTTGTTTGAATAGAAATCATTGGGGAATTATTAGTGAGTGATTATGTTCTAATCATTCACTAATCAAAATTTGGTTGCCTTAATTATTGTTAGTCTTTGCATGCTTAGGGGTCACACACCACCTAGCCTAGGCTCTCCTAGTTTTAAGGATTTGATTGTGTTGCTGTGTTTATTTTCTTACATGTTGTTCAAGGGTTAGAGAGACATTGATTTCAATCCTATAATCTAGTGACACTAAGGATAATAATTAAGGATAGTGTCTTAGCCAACTTAGCCAAACCTAGGATGAACTACACACCATTCCTTTTGGAATGAAACTTAAACTTAGAAAACTAGTGTCATCTACCCAATGATCAAACTTACCTTGATTTGAGATTAATCAACCTTCAATCAACTAGTAGATCTAGGTTACCCTTCTTTAAGGGTCTTAATTATCTATAAACACATATAAATTCAAATAAATCAAATAAAATGCCTAAAAATATATAACCAACTACACTTAATCCTAATCAACACTAAATCAAATTTTCAATCATATAAAATCAAAATATAAACTCAAATTTCATTAATTTTATTAAACCTTTAATTAACCCTTAATTAAGTCCTCAAAACTTCCAGAAATTATAATAAATCAACTTTAAATTAAAAAATTACATATAATACCTCTAACTGACCAGAATTGAATCCTTAACCAAAGAAAAATAAAACCAAATTTATTTAATAGCAAATTAAACCTTAATTTAATTTTAAGTAAAATTGAATATTTAATTGATTTAATTAATTAATAATAATTAAAAATTCCAATAAATTCCCAAACACTAGGGAATCTCTCCTTAGGTCATTCTTGACCTTTGGATCTGATTTCAAGGAGTTGGGAACTCATTTGGAGCAAAACCATAAAAACCCCTTAATTAAACAATTTTGAAAATTCTAATAAATACTTAAACTTTGAAAAATCATAACTAATTCAATACAAATCCAAATTGACCAAACTCACTTGTATTCAACTCATAAAAATGTCTAATATTTATTAAAAATACTAAACTTCCAGAAATATGTCAAAAATCAAAAAGTCAACAAACCAGTCAACCTTTAGTCAAAATTGGATCAAAACTTCAAACCTTCACAATAAAATCCAGAAAAAATCCAATTTTGACGTACTTACTGTCTAATTGATCGTATTAAGGTCTACTATTTTAATAAAATATTAACTTTCATGAAACACTTTTAATTAAAAAGTCAATTTCTAACCCCTTAATTAAATGATTAAAATAATCAAAAAATTCATAAAACTCAAAATCACTCTAAAACTCCAGAAAATATTAAGTTAATGTTTGAAACACTCAACAAACCTTTTAAAACACAACAACCATCCTAAAGTTGAAGTTTATTGGCTGGACTACTCCGGGCTGTATGGCTACGTGTCCTAAGGAGGCTTGTTCCTCGAGCCTGGTGGCACAACGCCACGAATGGATTCTAAGGGGTATTAAACCTCAAAACAGATTAATTATAAATTACTTAGCCTTTTAAAATATCTAACTCAACCACATTGATCTGGTTTATCGACTGGACTACTCCGATTTGAGGGGCCACGCGTCCTAAGGAGGCTTGTTCCTCGAGCCTGGTGGCACAACGCCACGAACCAATTAATGTCAAACTTAAATTAATCAAACTTTAAAAATTAGTAATCAACCAATGTTAATTAAAATTCATTAACTCTTAAACATTAATCAACTTAAGTTACTTAATCATATCGGGTACAACTGGGTAACCCAGGCCTACGAGGCTATTAGCTTAGCCCCAAGGAAGGTGAAATAAACTTCACGGCCTCGGTGAGAAACAAAGGTGGTATTCAACCAACAATTAAAATCAACCTCAGAATCAATTTCAAATCATTAAAAATTCTAAATATTACAATAAAATTCATTAAAATTTAAATTAAATTTTAATTCATTTAAACTAAATTAATTTGATAATTTTATTGATTAAAATTTATTTTAATCAATCAAATTTGATTATTAATTTAGATTAAATGGGTTAAGGCTTTTATGCCTAAAGCTTGATTCCTTTTGGAAGGCTTTAGGTATTTCGATTTAAAGGGCCTTTTAATACACTTAAATAACAAAGAATTCCTTTATGTGTTGTGCACGACTCCTTTTAGGAAGGCACTAACACATTCAGATTAAGGAATTTCAAACAAATATAATAACACACCTACCTTATACGATGTGCTAGATTCCTTCGGGAGGGCACGTGGTATTGCATTCACACGGTCCCTTTCTCCTTCTCTAATAAAAATTTTAGGGACTCTCAAATGAATTCATGTCTTCCATACAAGATGGATGTTTATTCTGAAAGTCCTAGGACTTATAAATTGATAACTCTCTGCACTTAGGGAGTTATCAAAATATAAGTTCTTTAAAACTAAATTAAATAACTTTAACCTCTAAAATTAGAATAATTTAAAATTTAAATACACTTTATTTAAATCTCAATTAAATTCCCATTTGGCCTTTAATAAATAAATCCTAATAATACATGCAATTTGAATAATAATTCCTATAAGACCTATTCGAGCCACACGACCTCTTTCACACACTTAGATGCTTGCTAGGACAACCAACTTTAGCCTAGGCTAGGCTGATGGTTTGTTGTGGTTTACTTGCGGGTGTCTTGCCTAGAAGGCACCCATGTGTGTTTGCTTACTTTCCTGTAATTCATAGCATGCATGTTTATTTTCTGTCTGTACACCAGAGTGCAGAGTGAATAAAGTGAGGGCTGTGTACTTTACTTTTCTGTCTTTACGTCACTGTATTTATAACTGCTCACAACGCACTCATGCCTGCATTTTCTTTTCTGTACTTTACTTACCTACAAAGTAGAATATACCTAGGATCTGATGTACTTATATAAAAAAATATAAATTTTATTCTTTCTTAGATCTTTCGTATATATATTGAGTCTATAAAGTGCCTAGAGTCTGTAAAAGAATTAAAAACAACTGCTTATACATATACAAATGGGGCTCCAAAAAGTAATTTCCTCCCCCAGGAGGATGTTCCTTTTTGGAATTCCATAGAAGACCTTGGAGCCTGAAGACCATAAGCAGTTGTGTTTAATTCTATTCTTTTATAGGTTTAAAACTCAGGTTTGTTGTCGGTGGGACCTGGCCACCTTTACTTTACTGCAGACCCTGGGATGTAACATGTGAATTCTATATTAATAAAATCAACTCTCTTTTATATATACAAATGTTTCATGCATCATCAGCATACAAGTAGATTTTCGATTTTTGTACTTTTCCTGCATTTAGGTTAAATTCTTTAACCCTTCCTTGATTCTTAGGATAGAGCCATCTCAAATCTTTCATTCATCAGCAAATTATTGTGATTAGGATTGTTAGCTGGCAGCCCACTCTAGGTAGGTGGTAAGTCCAGGTTGTATACACTTCTCTCTGCGTATTCCTCCTTCTAATCAACTCTAACTCTTCTAAATCCAATATTAGAAATTATAATCTGAAGCCTGAGCTTGAAAATTTAGATTAGCCCAAATATTTAATTAAATTTGTATATAATTTTAAAATTAATTAGTCTTCATTTAAATCGAGAGTATTATCTTAGGAGATGTAATTAACTATAAGGGCTTGCCCCTATAGGGAGTCTAGATCCTAGAATAATCTAAACCCTATCTTAGTTTCCTTTCTAAGGTAGGGGAAAGATCTGTGAACATAGATTAGTGCTTTATATATTATTTCTCCATAATTGCCTTACCTACTAAAATTTCAGGTCCATAAGATCAAACTATAAGTTGAACCAGCTCAAAATTGGGTAGATTAGGACTGAGTAAGTTTGTAATGTATGACATGTGTCTTTTACCTTTTCTTGAGCCCGTTATAACATTGTGGGTCCTGATGCTAAGTAATAATGAACACACACACACACTTGGGAAACATTTTTTTTGACTATTTTAGAGTTTTCTATTTTTGCTCACATCGTGCGGGATGATCCAAAAATTGGCCTGGACGATCAGTTAAAAATAGAAACCCTAATAGGGCATCCTGGTTAAGGCAGCTGTCATTAAGCACATCGTGTAAAAGGAGAGACACTGTGTTTAGTGCAATAATAAGAGGAGAGGCTCCGTGGAGTGGACGTAGGCTAAGTTGACTAAACCATTATAAATTTATGTGTTCTTTATTACTGCTTATGTATTCAATTTCTGACTTTGATTTCTTTGTGGTGAACTTTTGTTTAAGTTTATGCTTTTACTTAAAAGATTTTTTAAAATACCAATTCACCCCTCCTCTTGGTTAGCCTTGGGACTAGTTCATTAGGGCTTAACATCCCATCGAACTTTCATATGTCACCATCCTAATTTCAAATTCCAGATTTGATCCTTTATGGGATGCAATGCTTCCTTCCCACATGATCTTCTAATTTTTTCTTCCTTAAGATCTGATGGCAATCATTGTGCTTTCTTTCCTTATGATTAGACATCCTAGTGATGGAGAATGCCCTCTGTGGCACCATCAAAATTTTCACATTCATATCCAATATTTTGTGGGAAATAATGCTTCCTTCGTATATGATCTTCCAATTTTCTCCAATTTAAGGTTAGATGTTCGTATAAGATCTTCCAGTTTTCTCCCATCCTAGTTCAACTTCAAATCCAAAATTTAGCCTTCTCTTTCTTAAGGATAGGCATAAGTCTCTATGCTTCCTTCTGTTAGGATCAGACCCACTAGTGGTAGAGTACGCCCTTAGTGGCACTACCATAGTATCAATTCAAACTCAATTATTTAGGATTAGGTTTTTCCTTCCTTTAGAATCAAAACTCCATATTTGACCTTTATATTTGGTCAACACAAATATGTGCAATAGAACTTCATTCTTCTAGACATATTTGAGGTCCATTTGTTGACCTTTTTTTTATATAAGGTCACAGGGACCATAGAGATCTCCACCTAATTAATTTGATGATTGACATTTCTCCAGGTGTCAATCATCTGGACTTCAATTTAAGATTCAATCCAGATATAAATCAAACCCAGACTTCAAACCTATTTAGATCTCAAATCCATTCAGACTCAAATCAATCTAGATCTTAATCTAGATTTCAATTAAATTCTTAAATTCAAAATTCAATTAACTCAAAATTCAAGTCCAGACTTCAGTCAACTCAAAATTAATCCAGACTTTAATCATTCAAATCTCAATCAACCTAGACTTTAGTCAATCCAACATTCTATCATATTTCAATCCTATCCATTCATTTAAAATGATCCATATAATTGTTATTGATATGGATAATTCAAATTCAAGTCATAAAATCCAAAATCCAGTTCAAATCCTTAATTCTAGACCAAAATTCAAGGTTAAAGGCTTATATCCTAAAAGCCTTTTTGAGTGATTTTTTAATCTTTTCAAAACCTTATCAAATGAAATCTGATTCATGATCTTTGAATTGCATATTGATTAGGCATGTCTCTAAGATAAACTTTCTAAATTTGAGCTCAATATGAGGCATCTAACCTCAAAAACTAAATTTATTTATGAAGGTTATAAAATCTTTAAATATTTATAACATATGCCACTAGATTCTTTATCTTATGGATTTTGACCTTGGGAACCTCCCCTTGACCTTTGATAATGTACACACCCTTGATTATTATATGTAAAATATTAAACTATATACCCAATTTTACCCCTAATTAACTAGTGGTTAAAATGACCAAAATGCTCCGTTAAGGGAAAAATTAAAGTTTCCTCCAAACTTTAACATGGCCCAGCCTAATCAAATCAAACCCTGAAACCTTATCAAATGCATCTTAAACACTTTTAGGAGTGTATATGACTCAATCTCAGACCTTATTCAAGCCTAGTTGACCAAGTCAACCTATTTTAACCTACCCCTTAGGGGTTTGAATGACCATTTCAATCCAAATGACCTCATCTTTGAATGTGACCACTTCTATTCAACTCCAAATGTTAAACTAAACCTATTGAACCCAAAACCAAGCCCTAAGTCAACTCAATTTACCAAGTCAACCTAGGTTGACCAATTAGCTCTATAAGGGTCTAAATGGTCATTTTGACCAAAATGATCATTTTAACCCTTGGGACCATCTCTAATAGACTCCATTAATCAAATAAAACTTGTAAAAGTGTTTGAGGGTGGTTAAACCCTGAAAAACTAGTCCTGAGGCAAACCAAGAGGAGGGGAGTGAATTGGTAGTTTAAAGAATTTCTCAATCAAACAAGAATTTTAAACGCCTTGATGCAAAAATAGAACTAATTTTATAATAACAAAATTATATTTTTTGACCATAGATCAAATCATAAAAAAGTGCAGAATTTAAAATGTGGTAAAAGTAATAAGAGAGAATACACCAAAATTTATAATGGTTTAATCAACCTGACCTACGTTCACTCATTGGAGACTCCCTCTCCAAGTATTGCACTTAATAAAAGTGACTCTCCTTTTGCTCCCACAGCAAGACAGAGAAGCCTGTACAAATACTATTTCACATCTCCGGTGCGACAGACAACTTTAAATCTATTTTCACCCTCCTGGTGATGGTCAGAGAACCACAAATATATTTTCACTCTTCAGGTGATGGTCAGAGAATCATGATCTTTGCTGAAGAATTTCTTCTTCGGAGCCACATAGATTCTAGGTAGACACATGTAGGTACTAGGAAAGATTCTTGCTTGGAGAAACCTTGTGAAGCACCTCATAACTTCTCCCTCTCTTCACTAACCAAGCTCTCCTTCTTCTCTCCCTCAAGCATCCTCTCAAGAAGACTAAGTAGCCAAAGATATCTAATAAGAGTGCTAGAGATCCTTAAATAGAGGGCCTAAAAAAACCTTAATTTCTAAGCCATCCATCTTCTGTTCATATAGTATGATAGTCGTATCGTACAGTACAATCAGTTCAATTCAGAATCGTCCATCAAGATTGTTTAGATAAATTATTCAAATTTTACAATACATCATACAATATGATCAAAATCGTATGGTACTACATGCATAAAATCTTTCTATTTGTTTGGGACGATCCTTGGGATGACTAACTTTAAACATTGGTGATCGTCCATCATTGTGGCAATCGTATGGTATGATCGGTATAAAAATCATGGATTATGTTTGGTACGCTCCGAGGGATGATCAATTTCATACACGAGTAATCGTACATTACAAACTAGTTTGTACAGCACGATCAATCATAATATGATCCAATATAGTATGATTTAGATCATACTGTACAATCAATACAAAATTAGTATCTTACTACAGGTTAGCGACTATGGTTTGGCAGAGCACAAAAGATTGTACAATATGAGATTAAAGCATACAAGATTATACATGTATTGTACCATATGATGAAAAATTTTACAGCTCAAATTACTCAAAAACATACTCTCTCAAAAAAATTTCTTTCTCCCCCTGTGTATGTGCAAAATTTCTTAGCAAAGATATCCATCCAAATATAAGAAATGACTCAAGAAAGGAAAAAAGTGTAGAATAAATTGAAAATAACAAACCAAGTCTTGAGCTGATAAAAATTGCAAGTGAACGATGGACTAAATTCCCAAAACATTAGTACACATAGAACAAAATAGAATATCACAAAAATAGTAGAAAACAATATCAGACACAATAATATTTGCTATCATCAAAATACAAATAAAGTCTTTAGATCATATTTGTAACAATCTTCCCATTTTTTATGTTGACAAACATTGTTGTTTAGTTTTTTTTAATACTTTCTTCTAAAAATGCCCTGTATAAAAGATAACAATATGAAATAAAGAGACAATCAACAAACACAGGTCTCCCCCTTTGATGAAAATTAATTTCAAGTAAAAGGAGTGTAAGAAAAGTGCAAAAAAGAATAACAACAATAATAAAAAACAACAATAGTAATAAACAAAAAAATAATACTCCCTCTTTTGACATCACAAAAAGAGGGAAACAATAGGAAGAAAGGAAATAAAAAAGAAATAGACATAGGAATAGAAATAGAAATAGAACTAAGAGACAAATAGATACAAATAAATTAACAACTCAAAGTATCACATCTCTATTAACTTGCAAAGGCATTTTCAAAAAATAATAAACTTACCCTACACACAAAAAATACAAATGAGAGAATCGTTGACTACCTTGCAACTAAAGGATTTGGATTCTAAAGTTTGCACATCCAGCTTACCAACTTCACAGGCTAAAATCCTTTGTTTAAACTATATATATATATAATTCAAGAATTACAATTAGATAGAAAAACTTAGTCTTTTTAGAATGCTAGCATGAAATGTATTGAATAGAATAATAATATAAAAATGATGAATGAAGAACCAAGATTTTTCAGAATCAAGTATTAAACATATTATGAAAAATCAGAATTTTCTAAGACTTAAAGATTTACTAGAAAGGGAAGCTGATTTAGATTGGGCTCATTTTGTGCCTCTTTTAATAGTTTTATGTGAACATTGCACATCTTTTATTTTTGATATACTTAGTGCATCTTTCACTTTTGACGTCATTGCGTATCTTTTGATTTTGGGCTCATTTTGTGCCTCTTTTAATTTTTTTTACAAATTGCTTCCTTTCTAACTCTCTAAGAATCTTAATTGTAAGAATCTTCCAAATATAAGAGAAGAATAACTCGATCACTTATATAGGGAGGAATAATCTACAAAGAAAACTCAAGTTTTTTTAACATGAATAAAAGCATGATGTAGAGAAATAATGAATTTCATTCATCGAATTGGTAGAATATATCCATGAAATAAAAACATGCAGTAGAGTGAATAAGATTTCATGTCATCCATCTTAATTCTAATTTGATTCAAATTTTTGATGCATACACAAGGAATTATTAGGTAAAGAGAATAAAATGGGATATGCAAAATCATGAATTTTGATCCTGTTAGTTTAAAATTATTAGCAAGTACTTATTAAAACCTTTTAAGTAAGAGTAGGCATATGTTTACACAATAAAAAGAGCATAGTTTAGGCCAAGGAAATTTATTCAGTAAAATCTAAATTGTATAGTATGAGTTAATTTGTAGAGTATGATTTCATTCGTACAGTGCAAGTTCATTCATACAATATGATCAATAAAATACATCAATTTGATAGATTGAAAAAACTTCAAACAAAGAGCACAGAAACAAGATATATAAGCATAAAAAACTAGAGGAAAAATAAAATTTGAAAGAAAAATAAATTTTATTAATTTTTAAGAAAGAAAAGAAAAAAATTACATAATAAAGACTTGAAAGAAAAATTCCATTTCAAAACAACATACAACCAGACATGTATAAACTCATAAGTAAACATTATAATCACAACAAGAATAAAAAAAACTATTACGATGATGGATCCTAATCAGAAGGTGGAGGTGGAGGTGGTTGGAAGAATTGGCTAATATTGTCATATTATTGCTGGATTATAGTGAACCAATGTTGATTTTTTCCAAACTACTCCCTAAAGCAACCCATATCATTATCGTGTTGGATTTGCTGTTGATCCAGGCGAGTCTCCAGTCTATCAAATCTCTGAATCAGCTCCTTATATTGGTAGTGGTAAGGAGATGGTGCATATGCAGGATTAGCTACCGGGGAAGCTTCTCCTTCATCATAAAAAAGAGGATCTTCAGGCTCTTGATCCCTATGAAATATCATTCGAAAAGAGGCATCCAAAAAGAAGATTAGAATTTGATCAGGAGGTAAAAGATATGGGATGTTGTATTTTCTAAAAAGGGTATATCCTATCACATGTCCTAAGGCAATGTTCTTCTTTGTCCTATTGGTTGGGAGTCAAATGCAAGTGAGGCTTTGGATGTAGATAGTTAGCATTTGAGCTTCATCCATTTGGGTATTCTATATGATGAAATAGATAACAATTGATAGTAGGGGAGTCATATTTATTTGATCTCTAGCTTTAAATATGATTAAGGTTCTCAAAATGTACTGGATAATCCTTGCATTATGGTTAAGGGTCTGAACCAAAGGTTAGTGAAGGTTAAGGGAAATATTTCTTAGCAGATGGTTCATAGTACTCTAGTCAAAATTGAATCTAGAGGATATGGCTAGAGGTTTATTCCCTTGGGTGTTTAGTTGAAGGTTGATTCCTATGTATTTCTTGGTTATTTCTATATTTTGGCTGCACACTCGGGAGGTCATAACTATGGCATCCCCATTAATCTTAAGTTTTGAGAGAAATTCATATAGGATTTTAGAATGGAAGGGATGGGACAAGGTTAGCAAAAATTGAAGTGCAGTTGAGTTGAAAAGATTCATTATAGGGAAGCTAAGAGCCTATTGATTCAAAATTTTGGAGGGCATGATCTTGGCCTTTATAGGCAGCTTTATCAGAAGCTATCAGAAAATGCTCATTTACAGTGCTCCAAGAGGAGAACTCCCCCTGGGTTTGACGATTGCATTTCCCATAAGCCATTATAAGGATTGGAGTCTAAAAAGAATGGATCTTAAGAGAGGTGTGAAAATTTTGAAAGGATCTGGTTATTTAAATAGGAAATGAATAGATCATACTGTATGGTCATGGGATCATATTGGAAGTTTGTATGCAATTATTTCATCCACACGATTCATCAAAAGTTTTGTCTGATCATATAGTATGATCAAACATTTATTGCGGATCTATGGTTTATGATTTTGATGATAGCAAACATTCCTTATTTCTCTACGATTGCTTTATATGCTAAGGGGGGGAACTTAAGGGAGTGTGGAGGGGATTCCACACGGTTGCTCCGGCAAACTCGCACCTTAGTACCATAGGATTCAAGGCTTGTCTCGAGGTAAGTTCACCAAAGAAGAAGATCTCTTTGGTGTCAAAGGACCCGGCGACTCCGCCGCACCGGGAAGGTGGAAGTGATTTTGTAAGGGCTTCTCCGCCTAGCTGTGGGGGCTAAAGGAGAGACACTTGTTTTAGTGCAATACTTGGAGGGTGCCTCCAAGGAGTGGACGTAGGTCAAGGTTTGACCGAACCACTATAAATCTGGTGTGTTCTTTTCTTATTATCGCTTCCGCATTTCTTTTTCTTCCGCACTTTATTTGTGGTGATTTTGGTTGAAGTTTTATCTTTGGCTTTAAAGTTTTCCAATTCACCTTTCTCTTTTAATTAGTTTTGGGCCAGTTCTATAGGGCCTAACATCCCTAACAAACTTTCAAGTGGTATCAGAGCACTTTCTAGTGTCATCTGAGCACTTTCAACATTATACGAGACTATTAGAGACATTGATCTCATCCCGAGGACTCAAGCTGTATGACTGTTGACAAAATGTTCGTGTAGTATGAATAGAAATTTATACATTATGATTAGTAATAAATGTCGTACCAAGCTGAATTCAATTTATCCCAAATGGAGTTGACCCATGGATCATACCATATGAGGAGGTGTTCAAACAGTATAATGTTCAATGATAGACACAATCTGGATCGTTCATCAAGCTAGGGGTTGTGATCAGTAGTGCTATGTAGATTGTACAGCATGAAAAGGTGTTTATATAGTATGATGATCAATGATAGATATAATCTGGATCGTTTATCAATCTAAGGTTTGTTCTCAACAGTGTCGTACAGATTGTATAATACAAATGTGGATCATACAGTATGATTGTGGATGAAAATTTTTTGTTTTGCAGAACATATAGAGAAATTCAGTAAGGTGGTTTGTGTGATGATCAGGACAACCAAAAGGATAACTAAAATACAAAAAAGAAACAAGAATAGCAAAATAATAAAAATCATGAAAAAGCATTAGATAAAAACATATACATTGAGAAGCTCATAAATGATTGATTTCAAGTGATAGGAAACAATATCGATCCAAAAAATCACATGCTACCACTAGCTCTTTTGTGAGAGCTCTCAAATCCAAAGATCATGGAAAAACAATTTTGGGAGCATAAGTTAGTATGGGTCCCTTCTTAAATTTGGATAAATCATCAGAATGCATGTCATGCTATGTTTGATGTAGCTTTGGCCTCCACACCCATTATGTTATACGATGAATAGTATAAGTGTGACTAATGTGACCTAATATGCCACATGAATAACATCTAGCATTAGAAAAGTGGTTAACTAACCTATGATAATTATGATTCATATTCCTAGGTTTATGAGATGTATGACATGATGAGTGATTACAAATAGGTTTATTTTGAAAATCCATTACTTTTTCTAACAACATTCCATTAGCACTTTTAAGAGCAAAAATTTTAATTTTTAATGAGTGCTCATTGAGATATGAAATGTTAATACATGCTTCTAACTCTTTGAATGACTTTTCTAAATCAAGATGCAATGCTTTCAAAGACTCATGTATTTCAGATAAAGAAAAATATTTCTTATTCAATTCATCAAAGTCTTTTAGCAAAGCCATGTGATCCTTATCAACATCAGAACCATCTTTTCTAAGCATTTCATTTTCTTTTTGTAGAATCTAGCATTCAGTTTTCAAGCTAGTGTGCTTCTTTTTTAGCTTCCTGTAAGAATTATAAATTTATTCTAAAATAATAAGTAATTTATCATATGAAAGTTGACATACCTCATCTTGATCAGACTAATCAAGATAGTTATTTACCATTAAGCATATATGTTTTACTCTCTCTTCTACTTCTGTTCCAAATGAATCTGAACCAGAGTCTGATAAAAAAGCTTTCTGAGATTTTTGCTTATTTTTATGGAAACTTGCTTTTTCTTCAGCATTCTCCTTACTTTGGCATCCTTTAAGAGTTGAGCAATTAGTTTTAACATGCCCTGGTTTCCTGTATTCATAACATACAATATCATCAAAAGCTTTGGAATTTCTATAATTCTTACCTTTGCTCTACTGTTGATGATACTTTTGCTTATTTCTTAGAAAGCTTTTAAATTATTGATTCATCAATATAATTTCTTCATCCCCTCTATCTGAGAATCTGTCTGAATCATTAGCCTTAAAAGCTATAGATTTCTCCTTCTTTCTTTTCCCTACATTAAGTTGTCTTTAATACATTCCTTATTCATAGGCAATGAGTGATGCAAGTAAATTATTAATAGAATAAATATTCCAATCCTTGGATTTAGTAACAGTAGTAATTTTTGGATCATAGGAAGAAAGGTAAACAATGCAAAATCTTATTTACTTTTTCAAAATTGGATAATTCTTTACCTAAAGCATGCAGAATGTGATGATTTGTGTAAATATAGTATACTTTTTAGATATGGATTCATTGGGTTTCATATGAAAGAGTTCATTTTCATGCAGCGAAAAATTTAATCTAGATTATTTCACTTCGCTTGTTCCTTCATAAGTAATGGTAGTACAGGTAGATACACGCTTGTAATCTTCATATTTTAAAGCACAAAAGAAATAGTTTAGGCATTTAGCATTCAGTTGGGCTAAATCTTTATCATCAGTAGTCCATCTAGAAAAAGAGATTTCAATTTTAACATCATTTACTAATCATGAAGGTGCATAATAACCATCCTGAACAAGCATTCACATCTAATAATCAATTGATTATTAAAAGGTGAAAATGCAAATTTTCCAAAACTCAATAGAAATAATTTCAAATATAGGTGGTCGAGTAATTGAATAGCCTCCCATCGTGTTGTGATTACCAAAGTTATCCATGAATCTAAATTTAAAAGTTTTTGAAGACTTGATCTTATGAATCCTCCTCTAATACCACTTGAAAGTTTGTGAGGGTGGTTAAATCCTAAAGAACTAGTCCTGAGGCTAACCAAGAGGGGAGTTAATTGGTAATTTAAAAAATTTCTCAATCAAACAAGAATTTTAAACCTCATGATGCAAAAATAAAACTACTTTTATAATAACAAAATAGATATTTTGACCACAAATCAAATCATAAAAAAAGTGCAGAAATTAAAATGTGGTAAAAGTAATAAGATGGCTTAAAAAAACCTTAATTTCCAAGCCATCCGTCTTCTATTCGTATAGTATATAGACGTATCATACGGTAGGATCAATTCAATTTAAAATAATCTAGCAAGATCATTCAAATGAACTATTCAAATTTTAGAATGAATCGTACAATACTATCCAAAATCGTATAGTATGATATGCATAAAATCCTTCTATTCATTTGAGATGATCCTTTGGACCACCAATTTCGTACAAGGGTGATCATCCATCACCATGGCAATCATACGATATGCTCTGAGGGACAATTAATTTTGTACATAGGTAATCATATAGAATGAACCAGTTCATACAGTACGATCAATCATAATATGATTCAGTATAGTACGATCCAGATCATACTATATGCTCAATACAAAATTAGTATCTTCGTACAGGTTGGCAGCTAAGGTTTGGTAGAGCACAATAGATTGTATAGTATGAGATTAAAGCGTACGGTATGATACATGTATCGTGCCGTACGAAGAAAAACTATATTGTATGAATTACTTAAAAAATATAGTCTTTAAACAAATATTTCTTTCTCTTCCTGTGTGTGTGTATGGTTGCTTAGCAAATATATTCTTCCAAATACATGAAATGACCTAAGAAAGGAAAAATATTGAATAAATTAAAAATAATAGAGATCTTCTTGAGCTGATCACAATTACAAGTGAACGGTGGATTGAATTCCTGAAACGTTAGTATACATAGAATAAAACATAATATCATAGAAATAGTAGAAAGAAGTATCAGACACAATAATGTTTTCTATCATCAAAACACAAATACAATGCTTTATATTAGATTTGCAATAACTTATTGTGCCCAATCCCGGACCTTGGGTCAACATGGTTGACCAAGTTAACCTAGGTTTACTAAATCAACCTTTAAGATTTTTTTACACTAAATCAAGTCTCAAATGCATTCAAATCTAATTCAATCTCCCTTTACCTTATTGCCGACTAATTTGGGACTTGACTGGTCATCCTGACCCAAGCATCAGTTGACTTGGTCAATTGAACCTACTTCTAGTCAACTCTAGTCAATATATTCCCATTCATGGTCCATGCTTAAATAAAAATTATCAAACTCCATCAAACATTAAAACTTATGTGTTTCAAACTTTAAATGCTTTCAAATCTATTTGGAGGCAAATCACCATAGGTTTTGACTTAGTCAATTCATCATGTTTGATCAAACCAAGTCAAAATTGGAACCACTCCTTGCACATATGTAAATAAAATCCATTGAATCCTTATAACTTTTCCAATCCATAGCTCAAATATCTCTAAGCCTAACTTGAGCCAAACTCTAATTAGTTTGACCAAGTCAACTCACAAAATTTGGTAATCTCTCTACATATGCATTATTTCATTCATGCAATGGAATAATTATTAAGACCCTTTGTAACCTTTCCAATAACTCCTAGTCATCATATGGTTGCCACCTCACTAGTGTTTGGCTAGTTGACCAGTCGAACAATCAACACAAGTTTATAAATGGGTCAAGGGTGGCCAAATTCCCTTTTTAAACCCATTCCATTCTATTGTTAATCACTCCAATACTTTTAGAACAATTTGTAGAATGTTCTTATGCTAATCTTAACCCATATATTAGACTTAAATAAAGCCACATGTCCCCATGTGCTCACAACAAGCCAAAATCCACTTTGCACCTCATTGTCCTTAGGTCTTCCTTGCCCTATGCTCCTAACTACCCTAAGACACTTGGCAATAATCTCATAGTCGAGCCAAAGCAATCCTAGCCGTCCCTTATGGATTTAGGGCTTTTGAGTTAGGAAGAGAGCCTTATTCAAACTCTAGCCTTGTCTCTTTACTCTCAGCCACCCCAGCTGATTTTCCTTTTCATTTGAGCTCCCAACAGTCTCCTAAAGGCTTCCCCATCTCAACTTGACCAGTCAAAGCTTGCCAGTGATGATCCTCCGGCTACTCAAGCCACTACTTCATCCAAGGCTCAAACCATTCAATCCAAGGAGTTTAGACCATGCTTTCTTTAGCAATATTAAGCATGGACAATCTAATAGTGCAACCTTTTATTAAATGATCTAACCAGTACCGTAAATCAACATCAAAATCCAAACCTTAGGTTAAGATAATTAGGATTAAATAGCTTTCTCAAAAGAACATTTGGAACCATGATATCAAGACCTTATGAATGCTCTTCATGTATACATCCTCTATTTAAAGTTTCATTTAATTTGGTTATATGGTTTGGAAGAACGAGCTGTTTTCCTATTTTAGGGTTCAATTTACATAAGCTTTGCATTATGCAAGATCAAAACAATTAATCTCATGATCAACTATTTTGATCCAGTTATTTCTCATTAATTTTAACTGCGCGGTCTATTTTATCGCATAAATCTCTGTCCAACGTGATCTTAGTCATCGATTCAAAAAATGCACTCAATTAGATGATCACGGAGGGATTCTTATGCACATTAGTGATAATGTGTGGACCCTGTCGTTGTTAAAAAAAGGATTTAAAATTAATTTTAAATGCCTTTTAATTAGTATAATTTTTCCAAGAATTATTAAAAATTCAAATTTAATCCAAAATTTAAATGAAAATAAATAAATAATTAACTTGATTAAATAAAAATTATTTAAATTATTAAACACTTGAGAACACTTCCTTAGGCCATTTCTCACCTTTGGCAGTGATTTCAAGAAGTTTGGAATCAGTTTAGATCCCTTTAATTAAATTAATTTAAAAGTTCAATTAAATAATCAAACTTTAAAATTCATAACAAATTCTAGAAAATTCCAAATTGAGCAAACTCAAAGCCATTTAAATCCAGTTAAGGTAAAATATTTATTAAAAATTTCAAACCATTAGAAATATGTTAAAGTCAAAAAGTTAACTTTTTGATCAACTATAGTTCAAATTTCAACTCTAACTTCAAAAATTCATAAGTAAATGTAGAAAAATCCAATTCTAGTAAACTTAGTATCTAATTACTCATCTTAAGCTCTAGTTAATAGAAAAAATATTAAAACTTCTAAAATCAACTAGAATTAAAAAGTCAAATTTTAACCCCTTATTTAATGAATTAAAATAATCAAATAATTCCAAAAATTTATTAATTGCTCTAAATTATAGAAAACTTTAATTCAACTCTTAAAACTAGCAATTAATCAATCTAGTTAAAAATATATTAACCTTTAATTATGTCAGCTACAAATTTCAACTAGGTAAGTCAAGCTTACGAGGTTATTAACTTAGGTGTAATGAAGATGAAATAAAATTTATGGTTGTGGTGTAAATAAAGTTAGTAATAATTTAACTCTTAAAATACCTTTTAAAATTGATTTTAAATTATTAATAATTGTACTTAAATTAAAAATCCCTTAAGGCTTCAACCAATCAAAACACCAAATAACTTTAACAAATTATTTGAGGTAGGATATATCCAAACCACATAGCCTACTTCACATACTTTAGATAGTTTGCTGGGATAACCAACTCTAGTTCTAGGCTAAGCGGTATTTTACTTTCCTACTATTGTGTTCTAATTTTTTCAAGTTTTCATTGTATGCTGGTTGATATAACTGCTTGATATGCTTGTTTATTTAAATTTTATGTAATCTTTAATTTGATTTGATGGACATGATATTACCTCTAGGATAGGAATGATCTAGTTGCTTACATAATTTTTTGTAGGTGGCCATACTTGTATATGACTATAAAATAAAGTGGGCAAAAGTTAAGCTTTAATTAACAAGTTTTCTAGAGGTGCAAAATGCTATGTCCCTCTTTAAATTAAAAAGTGAATGGCCAAGCATGGCTGTGATTGAGTTTAATTGTTTTAACATACATAAGTGCTTGGGATATTAAATTTATAAATAATTATTTAGAATAACTATGTAGGTGTTATTAGAGTATAGTCTTTTTAATTTTTCTGTATATGTAATTTAATTCATTTGAGTTGTAATTAAGAGTTGTAAAAGTGAATTTTGAGATGGGATAATATACATCCAATTTGAAATACAAAGAGGAGGGAACATCTCTTAGGGAATAGTTCCCTTCTATTTTGAGATCTAAATTAGGATGATTTTGAGTATACAAGGAGAAAAGAAAACACCCCTTCGGGGAGGAGTTTCTTTTCACTTGCATATCCATATCCCATGAATTTAAGGAGCTCATAGAAGGATAAAGAAGTGAAGACTGAGAAGAATCCCATTCTCAAAGTGACTTATGTCAGTCTTAAGAGTAGAATTCAGGTTATTAAGTGGTACCCAACCACTTTTAAATTCTACAGACACTAGGTTGTACTATTAAGTGACACTTGCCACATGAACTTTAAGTTTCTTTATTAATTTAATTGATTTTATTTATATTGATTATGTAGTAGAAATTACGTATTTTTTAATTTTTTTATTACATGTCATTTTTTATTTAGCCTTGATTTGATCGGAGGCTCGTGAGAGCACGTTAAAATAATTTCTACTTTAATTAATTAAAAACTATCAGGCTCACATATTAACTTAACTACTTTATGAAGTAAGCCCAGAAATGACCTCGGAGTTCACATGCAATATATTTTAATATTCTCTTCCTTATTATATAACTGTCAGCCTATGGGTTTTAGCAGACCACTTGACCTATTAGGGTGCAGTTTTGTTAGGGGGATGTTGTGTAATCTCTAAGGAAAAACTTATATTTAAGCTTTTTTAAAATTGCTTTATTCTAATTTATGCATTCAAAAGGTCAATTAGCATACATTACATCAAAAGTAAATTAAAAATGACTAAAATTATAATTTTAATTTTATTTCAAGTATCAATTACCTTATATGTGTTAAGGGGTCAATTAAGATCTTCTGTAGAGGTCAGCCCCATCTCCTTAAAATTTTAATTAATAGTCTAACCAATCTTTCATAAAAGAGATCAGACTCATAAATTTTAAGCGCTTAGGTGTTTAACTAGCTCCTCAATCTAGGTAGGGCTACTATTGTTTAGTGCCCAATTTGGATTTAGGATCTGAGGCAGACTCAAAATCATAAAACCTTACATTCTAGAAATATAATATCAACTTTTTACTAAAAATATCAACTTAAATTTAACTCTCCTTCAATCCAAAATTGAAGCCCAATATATAAGATAGGCTGGGGTGTTTTTTGAAGTATTTCAAAATCCTAAGATACATCCTATCATTCTGCCTTTGACTTCCAAAATAAAGTGTTCAATTTTTATCCATTCCCAATTAAAATTCCAACTTCACTCCCTTAATATCAATCCTTGAGAAATTCCAAATAAATTTTTTACCATTATTTTAATCGAGTATTTTTTTAGGAAACTTTGGTTTCCTATGATATAATTAACTATGAGAACTTGTGCTTGTAGGAGATTTAGAAATTAGATCAATTTTTAAAATCAAGTTTTTAAATTTCAATTAATTATCTTTGGGAAAATCAAAATTAATGATCATTATCATCATATCCAAATGTCTTATAGTAAATATTATATTCTTTCTCTAGGAAGATATATTGTTCTACTATCATGAATTTGATTATGAAATTAAATGATCATTTATCTAGACTATTATAGTCAAATACTCGATCAAACAATATTTTGATCCTCATATTTGATTCTTCCCTAAGTTTGACTATGATAATTGGGATGAACTTGTAATTTTATAATACGAATTTGTTAGAGAATGATATATTCATCTCCCAAGGTGATGTATTATTCATAATGATGTGTTTAACTTCAAAATTGAAGTTCCAGAAATTAAATTCTCCCAAAGAAAATTAATCTTTTTCAAACTCAACTTATCAACTCAAATAGTGAGAGGCATGTAAGAGGTATTTTAAAGGTATTCAAAATATCAAATCAATTTACCTAGTATGATGATTGTAAGAGGACCTTAAAACCTATCTCACCTTTATTCCTGTCCTTATCTATCTTTGTGTTGATGAAATTTTATTATTATACTTTAGAGTGGATGTTGTGGTAGTAAGCTTCGTGTTTGGATATACAACTTTACTTAAAAGATATAAAGTCAGTTGGATTTCTCTCCATCCACTCAAGTAGCTCATCAATAAGCTAATTTTAGTCATACGTATTACATTAACACTTATTCAAGGAAAATGTAATTGTTCTAGTACAAATTTTACTATTTTAACTCATATCCCTTTCAAAATAAACAATCTTTCATTAATGATTATAATAATTCAATTGACATCCCCATTGTAATTTTTATAATGCTATATAATGGAAAATATAAATGTATATATATGGGAACAAAAGAGGGATTTTTCTTTTATTTTTTGATACATTATATCTTGCTTGCATTATTGTACACTTTATACCTATATACTAAGAGATTGATTAATCTCTTATAAAATAGATGTATGCTATAAGATTGAACTAGTATAAACCTTTGTGTTTCTTGTTGAATTATTTATACTTACCTTGGACTATAACGTGGATGTTGATAGATGAAAATCTTGTTGTTGCTTTATTTTTTATCATCTCACAATCCCTTCATCCTTATGTTCTTTCATTGGACTTTTGCTTTAAGATTTGGGTCATCATGAGGATATCATTCTCTTTACCTTGAATGGCTTACCTCTAGCTATGAAGAGATCAAAGCTGCCATCCGAATTAACTTCCAACTTCTCAACTTGGATGAGTTGTACAGTTTGCTATGTAATGAAGAAAAATATTTAACTCATAAAATTACCATAGAAGTATTTACTACTTTATACCATTATCAAATGAAGTTTGATACATGTTGCAATAATTGATGTAATTTTCCATCAATAAATTTTACAAGGCTTTCATATATCAAATGGCATAGCTACTCCTCTATATTATGACAACACAGTTTTTGTGCATGCTAATAACAAGAATTTTCATTAAAAAACCAAACACATAGAACTTGTTGTCAACCTATAAGATTATACATCAATTCTTATCAAAATTTACTTCATCACATTGCAAATCAAGGTCAAATAATCAACTTCTTCACCAACTCTCTTACAACCACTTACTGCAAGCTACTAAATACTAAGCTAATGACCCCTATTGAGCACATAAACTTTTGGGAGGATGATAATGGTATAAAACAACAAGTTCTTCTATGCTCAAGTATTATATAAAATTCTCCTCATTACCATCCTTTATAATGACTCACTCACTGGTTCCTATAGTGTTATGCTGAAAATGGACCAATTATGTAAGAGTTTTCTTTGACATAAGGAACAAGGAAGGCAAGGTTTGCATTATATCTCTTTGAAGTCCTTATGTACTTCAGTGAACTTAGGTGGGTTTGGTATTCAAGGAGCTACTGAAAGGCAAGGTCCTTTGAGGTCACATCTTGCATGGAATTTTTTTCAAAACAATAACTCTCTTCTTAATAGAACTTTAAAATCTAAATATGGAGATGGTATTTGGGAAGAAGAGGTGAAGAGAAATGCTTCCCAATCATGGCGCATCATTAAATACGGAGCTCGTTATTTGAAACATATTGTTAGATGGCGGGTTTCATACGGTGATAAAATTGATATCATAAATGATGTTTGGTTGCCAGACCTAAGCTTTAAGGTGTGGCCTACACTTGTAATGTGGTGGAGCTTACTAACAAAAAGGTTTTGGAGCTTCTTGATGAAGAAAGAAGGTGGGATATGGGGATTTTAAAACCCTATTTCTCTGATGATTTGATTAAACTGATTTTGAATACTCCTACAGTAAGGGATTCATACGAAGATGAGCTGCAACTGCTTTATTCTAATTTCGATAAATCTATTGTTGCTCTAGCGTATGATGCTAATTCTCATCTTCAACTAAACAACTTGACTGATGTACAGTGGATGAATAAATTAAAAATATCTTGAAGGGAGTATTTATTTTGGTGGAGGCTTTGTACTAATGCTCTACCTACAAACTCTTGGTTGTTTCATAGAAAGTTATATTAAAACTCATATTGTCCAAGGAACTGTGAGGAAACTGAAGACTTGGAGCATATTGCTACTAAATGTATCAAATTAATTGAAGTGTTGGATAGGCTGAGACAATGGGGCATTAATGTTCTTAAGTTTCACATCTTTACACGTTGCTATGAAGGTTTGAAGAAGGTTAAGAGGATGCGGTCAGGTCTTTCCATAATCTACATCTCTGCTATTTATCAAAATTCGAGAGCTAAGAATTTGTGTAAGCATGGTAAATCTGTTCCTTCAGCTTCGTACATTGCTACATAAATTTTATCTAGTTTTTCATATTTATATTTGTTTCCAATTGAAAAGAACTGGGACAACATTCATCATGTTGTGTTGTTGAATGCTTGGTGTCCCCCACCTAAAGATTGTATAAAATTAAATGTTGATGCAGCTTTAATGCAGCCTAACCTGGCAAGTATAGCTGGAGTCTTGAGAGATGATAGAGGAAAATTTCTTTGTGCATATGGGAAACAAGTCATTCATTAGGATGCATCCTTTTTGGAATTGTCTGCTATTCTGGACTTTAAAAATTCTTTTCATGACTGGATGATAGAGAATAAAGGCATTATTATTGAAGGTGCTCATGTCAATATTATAAAGCTCCTTCAAAATTTGGTTTTGAAGCCTCCTAACAGGAATAAGCTGATGGCACATAGAGTGGATCTTTCTTTTTTAGAGTTGTTTAAGTATGTTATTTTTCATTTTATTCCTAGAGAAAGTAATAAGGTGGTTGATTTCTATTCTTTTTTTTTTTTGAAAGAAATGCAGAAAATGCATTAAAGGAACCAAAGAACTACAAGTCAAAGTAAGCCTAAAGCACACATTCCTCCTTCAAGCAATACAAGAAAGAAGGAGGAATCATAACATCATGAAGATCTTCCCATAAAAAAGATCTCACAAGGGCCAAATTAGCACAAATATCCGCTAGTTTGTTCCCATTTCTAAAAGAATGCGAAAAAATAACTTGCTTAAACTCAAGTAAGAAAGCCAAATTCTCCTCAATATTTTTACTAACCTTCCATTCTTTGACTGCATTATTAAGCAATTTGATAATATTCAAGTTGTCTCCTTCTACGATCACACCTTGAGCCTCCATCATCCAACCTTTGAGCAGCCTTTTCAGATCAAGAACAGCCATTAACTCTAAATGAGAAATATCCCAATGCAAAGATTTGTTTCCGAAAGCCATCAAAAACCTTCCTTTATCATCTCGGATCACTCCACTCATTCCCGCCAAGTGATTCCTTTTAAGAGCTGCATCAATATTTATTTTAATCCATCCGGTAGGAGGAGGATGCCAAGTAGAATACAACAAAAGCTGGTTAGCACCCCAGTTTTCCGATTGGACATGAATAAAATTGCTTCTCACGGCAAAGGAAATAGCATTGGCAGCAATATAGTTATCTGAATCTTCATACTTATCATGAATAAACTTACACCTACTCTTCCAAACCAGAAAAACCATGTTGCAAAAAATATTTCCAGACAACGAATTGGTTCCCACGTCATTCTTTAAACTGTCTAAACAGTCTTCAAAGTCATGAAAACTCCGTATTTTAAATCCCCAGCCATTCAATAAGTCAATAACTTTCTT